>NW_027041853.1:87647-174592 GCF_033297395.1 Canariomyces notabilis
TACTTAGAACTCGAGACCCTCGACAGCCAACCCCTTAGCTAGATTGAACGTAGTTTAGATAACGAAGTTCTACACTTACCTTACTTTACCTTGTAGTCAAGCGTCTCATCCGTCTTATATCATCATAACCCAGGGTCAAATAAGATTTCACTTTAAGTATAGGCTCATCGAGCGCCAAGCGGCTTATACCTTGTACCTAATATAGGTATAACCAAACCAAGGATGCTGTCGTGTGACGAATCTCGGTCCCCTACCACTGAAAGGGACTCCTCAGACTGAAGGTTGACTTAGACGGGGTGAGGTTCGGTAGAGCCAAAGGGTCTACAACAAGTGCACAAGCAAGTGTTCACACAGTAGTAAAGACAACTGCTTGCATTGCTTACTGGAGAACCTCTGGCAGGTCCTCCAAGGGAATAGCTAGCTATCTAATATACTAATGATTGTCTTTGAGAATCACTCCTTGCTCCTAGTGATCTCTGTGCTGACTCACCTGGCTCACTTCGTGATCCCAGTGATCCTTATGTTGGCTCACTCTCCTTCCCTAGTGATCCATTCTGATTGGTTAGTTGAGTGATTGGCTGCCGCGGCTCCCCGCGCTGCGGCTGTGACCATGCCTGGCCGCCAGTAAGGTCTGTTCGTGACATGTCGATTCACGATCAAGTGGAGAAATAACCTATGTGACTCTATACTGTAGATACCTTTCTTGTAAGCATGTCCACTACTAGATATCCGGTGAACACCGATGTGGGCTACTCGTACCATTATCAACTGCCAGTTCTCAATAGAAGGGCAGTTTGCTGCAGCACTGGAAAAATAGTTCCAACTCAAGGACCGTCACACTACTAGTAGGGCCGAGCATTTACAGCATAGTACTTAAGATCTAGACTAAACAAGAGCAATAATATCTCGTCAACTTAACCGCCTACCTTAGGGTTGATAGTAGGTTAGTAGTAGTATAAGTTTCTCAAGCTAACTACACAAGGGCCTCCGCCTCGGACACCCTTTTCACAATCTGTCTTCCAGCCCTTATTGCAGGCCTTGCAAAGAGCATCACACATCCAACTGCGGCAACGGGGACTGCAACAGCCCAATACACCCAGAACCGGCTCCCCCCAGCCGCAAAGTCTCCGCCCATGGAGAAAACAGCGGCGATAAGGGACAGCGGGAGGAAGATGGTCGCCAGAGAGGTCAAATACCCAACTTGTCGCGCCTGTTTGTTTGCGTCGCTCGTCTCGCGCACCGAAATCGACTGCATGTACGCCTGCAGTATGACATCGAGCCTGGCCTTCAGATTGCCGATGGCGACGCGCAGGCCCTGCCATGCATCCGCCTCCCACGGTTCTGGTGTTCTCGGGCTGTCCGAGGAGCCTATGCCCAGCGCGTCCATGTTGCGTCGCAGCTCCCAGTCGAGAGCCTCGAGTGACGATTTGGCGTGGACCAGACGCGCAAAGTCGCGAGGGTGCCAGGGCCGTGTCCAGGACCGCTCGTACGTGGGAACCTCAGCTCGGGACAGGTCGACGATGCTCAGCGCGAGCTGCTCCTTGACGAGCCGGCACTCAATGGCACGTATGCGGGCTGTCCAGGCCGAAAGAACCAGGATTCGGACGTAATCCACGCAAGAGTTGGGATCCGAAGTAGACGGGCGCTCGCGCAGGGGATAGAGCTCGATAAGGGTCTTGAACGTGGAAGCGGCGCTCGAGGCGGACAACGGCTTTTCATCCGGAATAATGGGTGGATACCACGACCCCGTCTGGTTGAGGAATGAGAAGCCCGGGCCGGCAACGTCGATTCGATCTATTTGAGTGACCTTTCTCGGAGTTCTTGAGTCCTGCCACCATACGAATCTCCCAAGAGGTGCGTCAACAAGGAGAACAGCTGGAATCAAGGTAGTGTAGGTGTTAGTGACCAAGAGCGTTCAACGTCGAGGTGGGATCCAAAAGATCATACCATCCCAGCTCTCTCCATCCAACTTGCTCCAGAATGAGACATGCTCAGCGCTTACTAGAGGACCGTCCTCATCCCCAAAGATTGTTGTACGCGAAACGATACGCCGGGTAATCGAATCCATTTGGTAGAACGGACTCTTCTCGTCTTCAGGAAGCGCCTCGACCCTTGCCTGGTGCAGCTTGGAAAAGCCGAGCCTAAACCGATACTTATTGTCATAATGACGAACTGCTTGGTTGACAAGGTCGCCATTGTAGCCTGGCGCAATCCAATGGGACGCGAAGAAATCGGGTGGAACTTGCAACTTGGTCCCGATAACCTGTATATAATTTCTAGCCAGGCCCTCGAGGACGATCAACCGTCGACGTACTCCAGGATTTCCATGCCCAGTGCTGTTCAAACGGTTCCTGAGCGCTCCCGAAGACGCCAGAGGTCGGCTCGATGGCTCAACCGACGGCTTTGCACCATCCTGAAAGGTGATCAAGACGGCCCTCGCTTCTTCTCTGAGAGGCCCCTCCTGGTGAGACAGGCGCCTGACAAACTCAGGATATGTGTGGCCTTGTGTGGACTCGAACAGTGACCAGTATTGTGCTTCCTCTTGTGTCTCCGTCATGGTGCCCGATACATAGTTACTATGCTTGAAAAACGGGTGAGAAGGAAGCCACGAGCATACTAGAGACTTTGTCCCAGGCCCGGACAGGCCCGCGATCTGGTATCCAATCGCGTGTCTGGGTGTCAGTCGTTGTTGCCTACCTTACCTAAGGTACCTAGGACACAGTAATGCTGAAAGGACCTCGGTCCATTTTCTGCAGGCGGTACACTTGTTCGCCGGCCATTTGCCAGACGCCTGTCGGCAGATTGAACAGGAGACTCACAAAGTGCTATAATTGGCCGGGGACTGCAGCATACCTGCCCCAGTGCGTAGTGAAGCTTGGGCAGCTACTATTCCAAAGATTGAGCAGCCCTTCACTGCCGGAACCCGACTGATGCTTGCGCAGTTTCCTGTCTGAATTCCATAAAACAATCATCTCCCTCGAAGGCGAGGATCTATGACCATCTGGAAGAGCCTACAGCCTGCATCGCCCACATATATGGTACGAGATTGAGCTTGTCGACCTCGGAAATCGCGACGTTGACGCCCTCAGGGATGGATTTCAGCGACCAAAAGCTCGAAGACATCTTCACCGCCTGCATCTTGTATTTCGGTCTCGCCATTGACAACGCCTCGGACATTACTCAGGCCTTGCGCCTTTCTGTCCTTCGGCTCCGACTTTCTCGATGGGGCGAAGCCGTCGATATTTACAAAGCACCAGCGCTTGGCGACTTCGATCCGTCCCCAGATGAGTTCTCAAGCGCAAGGAAAGCTCTTGTTGAAATCATTGGTTTATTCCAGAAGGACGACGTCCCAGTTGCGCTGGCTGCTGGGGGATCACACTCCACCGGCAACTTGAGCGGTCCCGAGACTCGTGCGGAACACAAGCAGCTCCTACGCACCCTGAGATATATCGCATTAAAACGACTCCAAAAGCCCGCGGGAGGGACGCCACTATCGACTTCGTTGGAAAATCTCTGGTCAGGGAGCTGGTCGGCTATGAAATCGGGGAAGGCGGCTTCTTGGATGTCGACCCTGGAAGATCTGTTCGGTTCGCAAGATCTCCGAGAGCTCGCGTCCAATGAACGTTCATGCATCCAAGGGGAGGCGGCTATTTCGTCTTTAGAAGCCATCGCAGGGGGAGACACGGATACCGGTACTCTCGACCACTGGATAGCCCGTAGGGAAGGAAGAGTTGGACGCCCAGACCGCGCCGGCCATGACTACGAAAACGTGGGCGTGTTGGGCAACTTCGGCTTCGGTGGCAACTTCCACATTGGTTCCGAAAACGTTGTCATCATAAGTAGGGAGGTGGATCATGATGGGAAGCGGATCAACAGCTGACAGACAACTGCATGAGCCCACAGGGCATGTCAGCTATCAGCTAACGTGTACGTTCATGCAGTGTCTGTTAGCTGTTGATCCGCTTCCCACCAGGGTCCATTTCCCTAGGTAGTTATGGTGGTATTCGATTAGAGCAAATCTGTTATTCGATTAGTGGTAGGTCACTTGTAGCTCAAATTTCAACACTTCAATTTCAGGCCACTTTTCTTTGCAGGCTCAACGTCGATCCCAGCCACCGATTTCCTCAATCAACAATTGATCAAGTCTATTACATTGATTGAAGCTATGCCATTCGATTGAATTTCATGCGAATCCTACGGCTACGTTGTGATAGGCGGATTGAAGCCATCGCCGATTTCGCAATGGATAGATACAGCGGAATCTAGGCGGGTTGAAACCGCTGACCGGAGCGTTGACCTTGCACGTCGGTTCGGTACAGGCCGGTCAATCAAAGCTATCGCCATGAGGTATAACTACCTTGCTATGGTAAGGGTTGATTCTGGCCATTTCCGCCCTTCACATTACCGGTACCCTGAACGTTTCCATTCTCGCCAACACGCAATCCCCAACCCCACCAGCCTTTCCACAACCATGCGCTACTCCCCGCCGACACAGCCAGATACGCCGCCATGACCGCAACCAACCAATACCTGACCCACAGCCTCGTCTCAACCGTCTCCAAGCGCCCCATGACGCCCTCACCATCGACATCCGCTGTGTTAGGCACCACCCCTTCCCTCGCTACCGCCACCCTGTATATCGAGGCAAACGCCAGCGGCAGCGCGTCTTCCAGTAGCGCGGGGTCATGAATCACTGCAAGGGCTGTCTCGTTGGCACTCTTCTCCTCCTCGCCTCGTTCAAGTCTTCTCTCAGCCGCGATGCCCAGTGCAAACTGCGCCATCTTCGTGCTCGCCGCCCCCTCGTTCAGCGATCCCCACTGCACCTCCTGAAGCCCCAGCAGATCCTCCTCGAACAACTCGTGCGAAAAGTCCTTGGTCGGCACCACCGGTTCAGTTGCCACGAAGCCGACAAACATCGGGTCTGTGTCGGCTGTAGTGTTGGTAGTGCCATTCCCAGCGGCGGCAGCCTCGGGCGGCGGCCAAGACACGGTCAGTTCTCCAGGTGTGGCGCTGTACCCGGCAATGCAGGATATCAGGGCGGTATCTGCCATGCTCGCGGTCTCCGTACTGTTGTCGAAGGTAGCAGTTGCCGTCAGCACCAGTATGCGCGTAATGCCGTTGGCGAGGCCGCACGCTTTCTGGTGAAACGCCTCGACCACGAGCGGGCGGAGGACCGGGCTGAACGTGAACATGTACGATATAGCACAGGAGCGGTCGGTTGCGGTGATGCGGGCCTGGAAGAAGCCCGTGCGCCTCCCGAGGTCGTCGAGGGTCAGGTTGAAGGTGGAAAGGCGTGTGCACGATAGGTGCGCGGCGTAGGCGGTCGACGGCGCCGAAAGGGTTACACGTTCTCCGTCTCGCTGAATAGGGGTGGCGGGAGAGAAGGGAAGGAAGGCGTGGGTGCCGTTCGTCCACGGCGCAGGCGCTCCCGTGTGCAGGACCTCGGCGGTGGTCGAGTCGGTGATGAGATTCCATTGCGAGGGCGTGAGAGAAGAAAGCCGAGAGCGGTTGAAGCTCACTAGGTGCTGGACTGTGACTGGGCTGAGGAAAGTTGACTCCTGCGGCGCGATGAGCGAAGCCATAAGCGGTTGTAGGACAAACGTGACGAAGATGCTCAGCACGAGGGCGGTGGCGAGATTGAGGTCGCCGTTGCGAAAGGCATGCCAAGGACGGGAGGGCATGAGTCTCTCGAGGTAGTCTACGTGATGCCGTCAGCTTTGGCGGATGTGGGTGGTGGGAATCGTGACAATATCTTACTGAAGGTACGGTTTGGGGACGGATTCTTGAGAATCAGCAGGAGAGAAGCGTCTTTCACACCCCTGGCGCTGTTCTCAATATCGGCACGCGAGATATGGTGCAGCGCCTCGTCGACAAGCCAGTTCCGGCATAGAGCAAAGAGCGAGATTATGAATGGCGGGAGAGACTGCCAGAGAATGCTCCACTCCATGCCAACGGAATCGAGGAAATCGTTTTTGGTTAAGGGTGTCCTCGCGAAGCCATTGTTGCGGATGGTGAGAGCGAGTAGAGTGAGGAGGGCAACAAGGAGGAGAATATGAGCGGCGAGGACGCCGAGACCCTGATAAAAGCTGATCCCGGGTTCAGGACTGCGTGGTTGTGTCCCGCTGGTGTTTCCTCGAAGTCCACTGGCTTTAGCAGTGCTGCTTCCAAGTTTCAAACCCGCCGCCACCGCAGCACGGAGCGGATTCCGCATTGCAGCGTTTCGACCTCCACTCGTGGTAATCGAAATCTGCCACTATTGATGTAGTTTCAGGCCGCCGGGCATGATCATATCATCATGATCTAAGAAACAGCCGAACGGCGATGGAGAAGAGAAATGTGAGGGCGTATAATCCAAGTCTCAGCTGATGACTCTCCGCGAAGTCGACCATATAGGAACTTAACATGCTAGGTAACGCACCCGGCCCTCCCTCGGCAAGTCTAGACTCCGCGAGCGCTGCAGAGCCCCAAGATAGCTGGTCCTGGTCTTGGGCTGCTAAAGTCAGGGAGATGCCCCTGCAGCATGGGGTCAATATAGCGCTCAGGATGGAGACTCATTGGTGGCCCAGGTGCGGCTGAGAACTCTCTAGCGCAACTTCACGACACGGAACAAAACGCCACGAGGCCTCATGATTCGCGTCTGCGGGGTTTGTGGCAGCCACGGCGATAAAAACGCCGGATTGGGTGTTCCGGGGAGCGGGTTTTGAGATCGCTGTCGCACAAGGACGACACGCATGTTCGCGTCCTCGCGATATATGTGCATATTCGCCCCCAGGAGTTTCCCTGACAGCGGCACCTGCAACTGCACAGTAGTTCAGTTAAGCCCCGCCAAGACTTCCGCCATGAAGAAAGAGACCATCATCCACCTCGGAGTCCTGATCCTCCTGCGATCACCAGCCTGCCACGCCCAGTTTGATGATTTGTGGGAGCGCTGTCCGACTGTTGAGCACCAAAACTGCGATGTGGCCATCGAAATTAGGGCAGATGCCTGTGGCACTACAGAACCTCTACCGAATTCTACCTGCAACTGCAGACAAGACTTCATTGACAGCTATGTGAAGTAAGTCCGTCCGGTAAGCATGGCAGGCGAAGTTGTTCATTGCTGACCCCTCCCCAACATGAAGCTGCCAGGCCGAGTTCACCTCTTGCACGGGCGACCAAGTCATCAAGCCCAGCGAGTGGGAGGATCTGTTTGCACTCTGGCAAGACAAGTGCGCTGCCCTAATATCAGCAGGCTCCCTCACCATGCCGACGCCCACCACCACGCTGTCACCCACTGAGCGAAGCCAGGCCCCGCTGGCCTCGTGCGACGTCGAGGGCATGGACGACCGCGCCGTCATCTGCGACCAGGTCGACCGAAGCTTCTCGTCCTGTTTCAGTATCACCGTCGATGCTGTGAACACGCTGGGGGCGTTTCCATGCCTCTGTGATGGAAACTTGCTGCGCTTGATGGACGAATGTAATGCAGAACTTGAAGACCAACTAACAAAGTGCGGCTATTCAACGACCGTGATGGGCAGTCCGACACAACTCCGCTCGACATGTTCCCAGCTTGGCTTGACTGCGGTAAGCATGTCAGACGAGGATTCTAGGTGAGGTTTGGTGTGTAAGGAAGCAAGCTGACTGGACGTTGTGAGTAGGACATTGTTGCCACAGCTACAGTGACAACTGGAACCTCAACGCTGCAGGGGACGAGCACGCCTAGTATCACGTTTGCGCCACTTGGTCCTGCGAGTACCACGACAAGCAGATCAGGGGGGCAACTATCTAGCTCTCTACACGGAGAGCTGGTGGCGGCGGCGGCTTTGGTGCTGGTAACTTGGTGGTAATAGAAGCTGGGATCCTTCGGGTGACTGCCTGGTCGTTCGCCGGTGTCAGTGATTCATTCTTGATCAAAAGCCGAGAATGGTTTTCTCAGCAAGGGCACGCAACTAGCCAATCAGGAAAATGTCGACAGACAGGTCGTAGTAAGCAGATGTTCGACCTAAAACACAAACAAACCAACTTCCTAGAGATATAATCACACCCGATGACACCTCATTGGTGTCAGTTTCAAGATCAGCGAAGAAACGGAGTACCTAGCAAAGGAAGACAGTCAGGTACTTCACCCTGGTATGTACATGTAACCATAATTGGTGAGCTCAGGTCCGTTTCTCCACCGATCAGTTCGGGCCATTGCACCGGGTAAGGCCACGGTGAGGGTACTGACCGCCGAGGTAGTTATCTTTTAGTCTCATCGTCCGAAATCCGATATGCCGAATATCTATTCCACAGCCTTCCACAGGTAAGTCACCGTGACCTTACCTTGGATGAGACAGTACTCTCACTGAGCTACCGTGGCTAGATTACACTAATGGCTACATGGCCTGTATGGAAGTGTTAAGTGTCATTTTTGATGAGGAATAAAAGACTTGTAAAGCCCTTAGTATCCAGTCCGCTATAGCCTAGGAGAAACAAGTCCTCTGTGTACGCCATTTCACTGTCCAAGAATACAGCGAATACCGCGCTCCATCGACCAGACAGGTATCAATAAAGTATCTTTCTAAAACACACTGGGAGGTAGTGCTCTCGTTTCTCGAGGCGATCAGGAGTAAGTAAACAAGGGGCTAACATTTGTACCAGACGAGTACTAATTCAAGTATTCTAGTACCTATAGAAGCACTCTAGAGAGCAAATCATCCACACTAAGCGATAACCATGTGCTTGTACATACGAACATTCTACGTATACGGTTGCGGTTGTCAAGAAGATATGGGGAGCGATCTTGTCCGGGAATGCCGTAGGCGGCGGGGTATCGGGTGTTATCCGCAGTACATACCCCCTCGCTATATAGCTTTCCGCCACCGGTGTGACCAACGCCGCTAGTTTATGCCGAGTTGGTATCAATGAGGGCACATGGAATGATTCGACATTCATCTACTAGAATACAGCGATGCATTGCATATCAGTTAGAGGTTATAGGTGCTGATGTCCCTACAAAGTTGCTAGAACTCCCATTATACTATTACCTTATGTTACGACTCAGTTCGACGTGCACTTACGGTAGGTACTGGTAGGCGAGTGGCAACAACTCCGATTACATTAATGACTCGGAGGTAGCAATCATCCCAGTGTAGCTGTCTTACTAGCAGTTACGTTGGCTACTACCATCATGATGTTAGGTATACACGTTGGTTCCAATTCCTCTCTTACATGCTCGTGATACCCATCTTCCTGCGCTAGTCAATGTCAGTACGGTAGGTACTTGAAGTGTGATCTCCTTCGCTCTTAGGTATCTATTCGTCAGGCTCCCACAGGTCAGGCACCTTACCTTCGATGAGATAGTACCCCCACTGAGCTGCGGTGGCTAACTTAAACCCTAATGGCGACATGGCCTGTACGCAAGTGTCAAGTGTCATTCTTGAGGCATATAAGACTTGTGATACCCCTAGTATCATGTGCGCTAGTAAGAAGTCTTCTGTGTACGCCATTCCGAAGAACACAGCGAATACCGCACTCCATCGACCAGACAGTTATCAATAAGGTATTGTTCTAAAACATACTGCGAGGTAGTAATCTCGTTTCTCAGGACGAGTAAGAGTAAGTAACTGTTGCTGGAGTTCTTTCCTTTGTCCTCTTTGAGAGGTCAAACACCCTCACCACCAGCTCCTTGGGTCTTACAGCTCCTTAAAGCTCCTTTGTCCTCTTTGACAGGGCACCTGCAGACACCCTCACCACCAGCCAGGCAAGCCTATATAATGTAGGCTTGCCTTCCAGAGCCTCTCCGGCCATCGCTCTTTCCCTCAGAGCAGTAGCAACAGAGCTTATTCGTTAACAAGGGGCTAACATTCATGCCAGACGAGTACTAGTACTAGTATTCCAGTACCTATAGAAGCAACTTCGGAGAGCGAATCATCAATTCTTAATAATCGATAACAATGTGCTGGTACCGGCAAACACTGTACGTATACCGCTGCGGTTGTGAAGAAGACGCAGGGACCGATGTTGTCCGGGAATGCCCTAGGCAGGGTAACGGGTGGTATAGGCAATGGTACTGCCCTCGCTATATACCCATCCGCTACCGGTGTAACCGTATACATCATGACCGGTACTAGTTTATGCCGAGCTGGGATCAATGCGGGCGGGTAGTGACTGGATTTGACACTCATCTCTAGACTATACTCACTATAGCGATGCATTACATATCAGTTAGGGATTCCAGGTGTTGCTGTGCCTACAAAGTTGCTATAATAAAACTCCCATCGCAGTGTAATGTCACCTTATGTTATGTTGAGATTCAGGGGCCAGAGACCACAAGCCATTGTCACAGGGCGAAGCACAGTACATTGGGAGCAGGGTTTATCTTCTGCTTGTATCTACTTATTCAGGCTGCTCCCCAGGTCCTTGAGGTAACTACTCAAGGCTGAATACAATCATCTTCGTACCCATAACTGTGCATTTCAACATGTTAAGACTCAGTTCGAGGCACACGTACGGTAGGTACCAGTAAGCGGGTGGGAGCATCCTTGATCTGATGATAGCAACTGTCCCAGCGTAACTATCGTATTAGTTACCGAAGGTTGCTGATGTAGCTACATCGCCTCGCTTACACACTTGTAGTTACTATCATCCTGCGCTCATTATGGAATATCATTACACTCATGATATGTATGTAGAATGAAGTTATACACATCAGGTTAGCAACCTTTCGATCCTGGCCAACTCGCTTGAGATAACAGAGAATGTAGGGCGTAGTAGCACTTGGCTCCGCAAACCAGTTGGCGATTCCACCGCGTCTCGATGCCCCTGACCAGAAGCGAGCAGCTTGGACATGAAGCTCCTCGCCTGCTTGACCTCACGTTGCCAGAATTCCCTGGCTGACTCCAGCGTATCAGAAACGGTAACGACGCCTAGATCGGCTCTTGGATTTGCTGGGTACAGCTTCCCCCCTCGCAATGCCACAATCATCTCGTGACGGGGACTGGCTCCGTCAGCTCCCCACTCGGGCGCGCCAGCTGTGCAAGCTCGTATCAACGGGCGAAGCGCGCCAGGCGTCTTTCTGAATTCAGGAAAGGCCATGGCCTTCCCCGTTCTCCTCGATTCATATTCTGGATCAGTGTCTCGCAGCACTTCGTGGTCGATGCCGCTTCTGACGAAGGGCTGGCCCTCGAAGATGCACCAGAGCAGCTTTCCCAGCATAAATACCTGGGCCAATTCCAACAAGTCCTTACTCTCTTTCCCGGCTCTCCGTGCCCCCAAAACTGCCAGCCATGGCCCGCTGAACCCGCCCTCGGTGCTGTGATAGCGCTGGTTGGAAGATGTCTCTGGCTCCCAGCTAGAGTTGCCGTAGTACTCCCGCAGTTGGGTTAGGAATTCCAACCTAAGGTCTTCCGGTGTGTCTGCCGAACCGGCGAGGATTTCGAGATACTCGATAAACCTCACCTCGGGCGGGCTCCACGAGAACCACCCCCCTCGCTGTTCGAGGTCGATGAGGACAGCGTCCAGCAGCCCTGTCTCTGCGTCCTGCCGCAGCAAGATGTTGTCAGGCTTCAGATCTGGATAAAATCCCGATGGATGGCCATTGACATGGACAAGCGCCGCGACCACCTGCCTTGCCCAGCGAAACCTCTGCTCCATTGACGTTGAAGTATCGTAGTCATCCCTGAGCAGCCTCTCCCTGAGCGACCCGAGCGGATACCACTCCAACAAAAACCCACACACTCCCCTGCGGTTTCCAAACCTCCCCTTTTTTGTCACAATCCCAACCGGTCGGGGTATCAAGTTCGGATGCCGTTCCAAAACCAGCAGCATCTTCAACTCGTGATACATGTCCCTCTGCTGTCTCAGCAAGCTCTTGAACGCCAATTCTCTCCCACCGACCGTGACCAGCGCCACCGCCTCATGCACTTGACGCTTGAACTCGAGCCTCTCCCACTCCACGGCGCCCAACTCTAAGCCTTCCCACACGGTGTCGTCCACCTCCCCTGCCCATAGCTCCCGCAACTTCTCTATCGACAACATGTCCTGCTCAACCGCATAATCGGGGACAACCTGCACCTGCGCCTCGCCATGGTAGAAGTCGACTTGCAGAAATGACCCATACGGCAGCGCCCACCACAGCTCCTCAACCGCATTCAAGTTACCCTTCCCCTTACCATCACCTCTCTTACCATGACCTATACCTTGACCCCTGCCACCGGACCCATTCCCATTCCCATTCCCATTCCCATACCCACCCCCGTTTCCCCCGTGACTGTTGCTATTGATATTAATCCCATCAACCCACCCCTGCAGAACACTCACGAGCCACCTCCCAACCTCGGTCCGGGCCACCCTCCTCCCCCTAGTAGTAGCAGAAGCAGAGGAGCACGAAACGGCCTTTTCTGGCCGTACCACTTCCCTCAACCTTGCCGGCCAGGCCTCGGGCGGGGGCACATACACATCGATGCGGAGCGGGGGGCGGTCCAGGGCGAAGTTGGGGATGGCGAAGAAACGGGTGCTTGTGGAGTCGACGCCGTCGATGCGGAAGCTGGCTGCTTCGGGTAATGGTAATGAGAGGGTGTTGGGGCGTGTGGCTGGGTTCTGGTGGGAGGAGGACCATTCTTGTTGCTTTGCATGTTCTTGTTCTTGTTCTTGTTCTTGTTCTTGTTCTTGTTCTTGTTCTTGTTCTTGTCGAGTCTGGCGCCGCTCTTTGGGTGAGGTTGGCTCAGGCTGGGCTTTTCGGGTCGGGATTAAGTTTGGTTTAGCAGCCCGTGGTGGTGGTGAGTGTGGTAAGGGTTGAGGTGATGTTGCCGTTGCCGCTGCGGGTGCTGTTGGGGAGGTGCACTTGAAAGCGGCCACCGGTGAGAGGATGGAGGTGAAGATTTCCGACGTGAGGTCCATGGCTCAAAGATTTGATTGCTTCAGGAAGTTGAGGTTCCTTCTTCGCGCAGTACAGGAGGGGATGAGTACGTCGCCCGTAAGTCCAAGTTGTAAGCGGGCCTGGCGTGAGGGATTATAACTTGAACGCTGAAAGTGAGGCCAGCTGGTAAATGACTTCCCATAAAGCCACTTCGTATACTATCCTGGTGATGACCGAATTCTATCAGGTCGAAACCCGGCTGTTCGGCACCCAAGTTCTGGCTTCAATGAGCTGTCAGTCCGACTCAAAGCCCTAGAAAAGCCAGCGGAACCAAGTCCTCACAACAAAGCAGTCGAGGCTGTCATCCTTGTCGGCCCATCAATGTCTGTTGTAGTGTAGAAGCACAAGGACTCGAACAGAACCATCCAATGCACCCGGGGATCTGCACCCGGGGGTCTGCACTCAGTCTGCACTCTGCAGTTGTGAGTGGAAATCCGGAATCCGCTGCAGTCTGCACGTCGCTCTGTAGTGTTCTTAGTCTTCTGCACGTCTGTCGATCCCAACTCCTTTCGGCATTTTCAAACGGGACCCAACGGACCCGCCCCCTCTAGTCGCTTCGTACTTCCCCCAAAGAAAGGGTCCATCCTGCAGTGGTCCAAATTCTGCATCGCCAAATCCACCCAAAGCCGACCGTGGCTGGCAAATCACGCCAGATCCAAACCCTCCAGGGAACGCCGATCTAGCCCTACGGAGGGTCACTAGATGCAGCCACATCTGCTGCACGTAGGGTATCACAGGGGTTGGCCGATGGCGGCGGGCCCCATCCCCCAATTCCGCGGTTGAGAGCAGCATAGCACTTCCTCGGCGGCCATGCGTTGATCATCCCTCATATGCTTGGTGGCTTGAACACTTTCAAGCTAGATTTAAGTCTCGAAGCAGACAGACTGTGGGCGTAAGCCAAGTTGGGTATCCACGATTTAGCTACTAAGCGCTAGACTCCAATATTTCAGTATTAGTAAACATCTCATCACCACACCCTGTGCTGTAGGCCGGGGCTGTAGGCGTGAAGGGGGTCATCACACAACACAAGACTGTCAAACCAAAGCAAAACCATAGCGCCCGCTGCTTTTCCAAAGCGCAATCCCCCACCTCTCAGGAAAACACCAGTACTCCGCGACGATACCAAACACCCCACCCTCATCACCAGTCGACCACTAAGAAGTAAGCCTCTCGCTCAGCCGGAACTGCACCCTCGGCATCTCCATAATGTTCCACCGCTCACCCAGCTCATTGTCGTCGTAAATCCTCGAGTTGCCCTGCTGCAGCGCCCGTGGGAGCTTCCACGCCAATTGCTCATTCTTCAGCCACATGCGCACCAGGTAGCGCGGGGAGTCCGGGCAGTCAACAAATCCCTCACGCGAGTGGAGAACGCCGTGGTTGTTGATGTACAGGAGGTCGCCGGGTTGGGCGTCGACAGAGATCTGGTTGCGCTTGGCAATTTCCTCGAGGATGTTCAGCGCCCGCCGCTGCTCCTGCGAGAGGCTTCCCAGGCCATCTGGCCGCTGGACACCGTCTAGTCCAAGAAGGGGCTCGCGTGCAAAATTCATCATGATGCGCCCGTCCTGGTAGAACAGGAGCGGCCGCGTGCTGCACTCAAAGAATTTGCCGCGGCTGCTGCGGTGTTAGAATATCGGAACTGACGTTGTGACCTTCCGGAAGGCTGTGGAACACACCTGTCAAAAGACCAGATTGGCTGCGCAAGCAGCTCGCGGAATTCGGGGTGTGTTCTCATGAGTTCGTTGTACACTGTCCAGGCAGAAACGAGTAAGCTTGCTCCGCCGCTCGCGGCGTTGTTACGGGTTTGCAAGGCGAGGATATCACAGAATGTGTCGGTGTGAAATGTCTGGGGTAATCAGCGCTGGAGCCTTGTGTCTTGCGGCGAGCTTGACTTACCGAAGCCCTAGAGGAATACCGGGTTGGCCGGTCTTGCTGAGGTGTTTTGGACAGCTTTGCATCACGAATATGCACTGCGGACGGTTAGAAAACATTGCCGCAGCAAGTACATTACAGGGTCACATACTAAGCATATTCCCGTCCTCGTCTTGCCGTCCCCGTTTGGGTGCAATATAGCTGGAGATGCCCAGGAAGATGAGGACGTTCTCCTCGGGAGAGAAGTCCTGCGGGCTTAAACCCCGAACTACAGCAAAACCTTTGCCCTGGTGGATATCGACTGCAACTTGCACGAGCTTCGGGCCAAGAGTTGGCAAAGGGAAGGTTTCAGGTGACACAGCATCGCCGTATAAGCCGAGGTCTTGCAACGTCAGCGCATCAGCCCTCTCTTAGGTCCATGCTGATGGTGCCCTACCGTTAAAGTGTTCCAGAGCAGACTTGACCTCTGATACTTCCTGCTCGCTTAGTACCAGGGTGTAGTCCTTCTCTGAGCCAAAGGATTCCGGACCCCAGGCGAGTTCCCCTCTCACTTCCGCTGGCCAGTCGCCTGAGACGGGCAGATAGTGGAAGGTGCAGCCCGTCTTCAACTTGAGGCCCCCCCAGGTCTGCTGCTGTGCTAAGAGGACTGTTTCGGCACCCATCATGTAAAATATATCGTGAGCGCGGACTTGCTCCTCTCTGATGGTGGTTCGTCTTGCAACCGGTTCTTGCTGCCGTAGAAAGATTCTGGCGGTGTCCCATGGACAAAGGTTGCGAGTCGGGTAGGCGAGTGGTATTCGGAAGCGATGATGGTTAAATATCCAAGACAAACATAACAATTTGTCTGTCTCATAGAGATACACGCATTGAGCCCTGAGACGTGGCAGTAAGTCGTGCTGCACAAGTCAAGCCCTCCGATCAGTCCGATGCGGCTCAAGATGCCGAGTGGCGCCAAAGGGTCCTCCGGGTTGCGTTCGGTTTAGAGGGGTCTCCTGCACCGTGAACCGGAGAATCACCAATAAGCCTTTCCGGATTTAGGAGGGTACCCCATCATGGGGTGAACGCGCTGCAGGGTGATAAGTGCAGTGGAGCCTATTGGCGGGTGCCGTATTTCCTGTACTAATTCGCCAGCGGCTGGAGTCCAGACCACCGAAGGCAAAGTGAGGGGCTACCGTTCAGCTCAAGTGTGGGGTGGACGCCACCGGGTCGAGATGAGCGACTTTGAAGCTGAGTAAAAAGCAGAAGTCAGGCCACATTGTCGGAGACTGTCTCAGCAGGTGGAGCGTGCTCTAGTGTGTCGCGAGGCGTCCAGTCGGGATCGAAGAGTTGGCTAGTATACCACCATTTCTCGTGATAAAGGTCGCTGTGGTTCACTTTGGCAAAAGCTGGAGCTTTCTTTTGTCAGGGTCTAGACCATGCCAAGGGTGGGAAGGAGGAACCTTACCTTTTTTGACCACAACATCGCGGCACTGCGACATGAAAATGGTCTGTTCCACATCCAGCCGGGCCATGCGGCGGACCCTTGGTGCATTCCAGTCGAAGCCCGGCGTGAATAACTGCTGCCCCTTGTAGCAGTAGTGGAAGTGCGCCAATATTGTTTTGGCTCCCGAATTCGTAGCCCGGACTAGAGGCATATCCAAGTACTGGATCTGCTTTTGCTTATTAGCTCGGTCCCCTTGTCGACACCGGCAGTTTTCGGAGGAGTGGACAACCTACCGCAGCCCTTCTTCTTGCCGCAAACTCTCGTTGGAATTGCATCTGCATCTCGTAGTTTTGCAAGAGGATGAAAGATGATAGAAAGGTTGCAAACCAGTCCTTGGGGCTGTGAACGTTGAATGTGCTTTGGAGGTCCCGAAGCACGTCTTTCCGCAGCGGACTGAGAATGCGATGGATGATGATGGAGGCTAATTGGTAGTCGAGATACGGCGGCAGGGAGTCGAGGTCTTGGTAGAACGGATCCTGGGGATTAGTGGCTCGGATTTCGTTGTCGGCCCAACCAGTCTCTGTCCAGCACCTCCATTTGGATTCAATAAAGCGACAAGCAACCCAGAGGCGAAGTGTCTTCTTCAGCATCTCGTTCTGTCCAAATCCGTTAGCCGGAAAGATGCACATGTATGGTGGGGCGGATGATGTTGAAACTTGCCGGAAGTGGAAACACGGATGCTCGGTAGGCTGCTTGGAAGATATTCCATACGAGTTCATCCGTGTCATCTAGATATGCCCGCATGTACTGCGTGATACCGTGGTCTATGTACTCGGTGATGGCCTCGACAACAGCGTCGGGATCGGCAATGGCGTAGGGAACGGCGTACATCGGCCGCCCCTTGAGATCGACGTCTCCAGAGTCTGCAGGCGGCACAAACCGTCTAAGCTCAACCTGAAAATGCATTGCCCCAACCTGCCCTAAGCACAGCATCTTTGAAGGACCTTCTACCCATTGCCGTTCCAAATGGAAGTCTCCGTAGTGTGGCCCGATCATTGGATGTGCCTTGTAAAAAGGCATGTAATCCAGGCCGGTTCGAAAAAGTATGCTGTCCGTCACCATGTACCGCAGACAGGGTAACCTGCTCATCCGGACGGTCCGCTGCTGGCACGTCAAACACGGGCCGCTAGGATTCGCCGGGTCTGGAATGCACTAAGCGGTAGTCAGCAAATTGTTCAATGCGGAGGGTTGCAGGCGCTGACAACTCACCCTATTTCTCTGCATCCTGCACCGGACACAGGCGTGCAGCTGCCGGGTCAGGTGGGTGTCGGTCTTCTTGGACCCCTCGTAAGGACTTCGCTTCTTCTTGACCCTGTACGAGGAGTTCTCTGACGCTGACTGGCTAGTCGATTTTGAGGATCTTGGAACAATTACGTGGTAACGCTTGTCTTTTGAGGCCGTGGAAGGAGAAGCTGATGTGTGAAAGGCAAGAGATTCAGGCGGCGAAACCAGGGCCCAGTCTGTGGAGGCATCGTCGAGGCCATCTCCCTGGCTTTCTTCCTGAGCAGTCTGACCGCTTACTGAGCTGGAATCGATTTGCATCGCTGAGGCCGGAATGTAGGAACTAGCTGCGTCTGCAGCCGGGAGGTTGCTCTCATCCAACCCAAGCGTATCTCCCAAGGAGTCATCGAAGCCAAATAAGGCGGCATCGCAGTCATACCACGGGGAGTGGGGATTTAGGAGGATAACGTCGGTGCCCGAGCGCTGCGCTGGCTGGCGATGTGATGGACGAGCGGGATCAGTTCCTGCACTGCCTGGCTGAGGCAGCTCGAAATCCAAGAGATCGAAGTCTCCATCCTGAATCGTCGGTGAGCGGACGGGCGAGGCCTCGGCGTCAACGGAGAGCGATGGCCGCTGTTGGCTTATACGATGCTGGGGCTGTTGGCGTGGGCTTTCTGCAGGCATTGTTTTGTGGGTGCGCTCGCGGCTTTGCTGGAGCAACTCATCGACGCTGAGATTCAGGAGTCCGGCAACGCGCTGGATGTCTTCCAGCTCTTTCCTCGAGAACTCCATGGTTGGGTTAGCAAGCGTATGAGAGGGAACGGATGGACTGGGAGAAGCAACGCCTGGCGTGACAGTGGGCTTGATATCATGATGCGGCTCTGGATATTGTGGGTTCCAGGGTGCATCCCCAAAAGAAGGGTCCTCGAGGGGAACGTGGTGTAATGTAAATTTGGGCCAATCATGGCTGACATTGATCGGATGTTGCCAATGAAACCGATCAATCAACGAGCCAACGGCGTTGCGACGGCAAACCGGTGCGAGTGCGCTAAACCGGCCATCGCTGGGAGCCACCAGAGCACCGTGCAGATGCCCGGAGCAAGCACAGCCAATTGTGTGGCACATCCCAGGCCGCCTGCTGGATCCCGAACGACGCTGTGATCAGTCCCAAAGAGCCTGATGTTGGCAGTAGTGGTAAGAGGGCCCAAAGCAACCGATGTGCATAGGGTCGTGGGCCTGCGTGGCGGCTCTTCAGGGCTTGCTCAGGGGGCTATTTCTGCGGCTGAGGAGCCGAAGACACCCCGATGTTCAGGAAGCAGGTTTCTGCTTTCAGCGTGGCGGGTGGCGACCTGAGAGCTGAACAAGGATCCTTGGTTTTGCTTCCGGATGCACCAGCACTTAAACAGCCCCCGTCAGCTAACACGGTCCGGGAAGAATGTCCCGGGAGTCCTACCTAGTCTCCTTCCAGCTTCCTATGCATTAGATACAATCATGTATCTGATTCAGTCCTCAAGTTCCGTAATGCTCGTCTTGGCGATGGAGTGCCAGCGCGGTCCTTGGCCGGCTCAAACTGAGATGACACCCAGTAATCGGCTAACATCAGTTTTCAAGAAGCTTGAGAACATGCCCGCCCATTGAGGGGCACCGTCAGGTCTAAAGCCCGGAAAACGATCCAATATCAATCCAATTGGAGGTTGTGCACTGCTAACAGCATGACGGGGCGCCCAGGCGTAATGCCGGATGCTCATGGTTTGAAGTCTGCAGTTATGTACGAGACGGGATTTGACATTCAACCTTCGTGCCCGGTTCGTGGAACGAGATGCAGTGGATTGGAACAGTGTAGAACGGACAAGTTGAGCGTGAGGGTACGGGAATCTGCGCAAAACTCGATGAGATCAGCCGGCGCTCAAATTCTGGAAGGAGAAGCGCTCTCGGCCTCTCCCCGCTACTGAAGTCGCGCAATTGCTGCCAGGTGAGGTGTATGGTATCGTACCCAAGTTAAGCCCTGAGCGGATTGCCACTTCGAGGTTTCCGTCGACAACTGAAATACACCTGGGTTCAGTCAGCCCTAAAAAGGAAATAGAAGGCTCAATGATGGGATCTTTCAACAGACAGGGCCATGGTCCTTGTCGACCACTTCGTGAGGTGCAGCTCACTAACCTCCAGGCTCCCCGTGTCACCGAGATGTTGAGAATGAGTTGCGCGACCGGGCAGAACACTGTATGCTTAGTGATTTAGTCGGTCTCAGTGCCTATCGTTCCAACCTCTCATGGCTCAATTTACAGGCCTGAGGACGCGTCAATTTTGAGGGTCATGCTGCTGCGTTGCGCGCCATGGTCCACAGCTTATGACGGGAGTGGTTGGACGCAGAAGATAAGCAGCAGTCACAGTAGGGAATTACCTTAATAAGCCGCAGGCTGCCACAAGGGCGCACCTCCCGCGTGACTGGGCTGCTTGGTAGGGCGGAATAGGGGTCGATTGGTACCTGGCCGTCCTCGTACGTTTCCTGCTTTCTTCCTTGATTTTGGTCTCGTCTGACCCTGTCCATCGCTCGTTAGGTTCAGATCGGATAGATTTGGGCCAATAAGAATCTGGTGAAACAGCGACCCCTTCGCGAAAAAGCCACACCGCTCAGGTGGATAAAACCAGCGAATGGCGGGCTGTGCCTTCCCAGATGCTTGGCAGTCTACGTCATAGTTGTGGTTGAAAGGCCCGACAGGCCCGACCCACTTGCCGTATGCAACAGCTTCCGGGGAGCAAATCTCGGCGTTTGCTGCCCTCGCTGCCCTCTCTGCCCTATTACTACCATCCATAACGGCAAGGGCGAGCGGTGCCCCGTTCGAAGCGCCTGCCTCTTCCGTTGTATTGCGCCTACCGTAACCGGTTACAGACTCGCGGCGGGAGGGATTCTTGGTGTCAGCTAAACAACATTGAGGTGGCATCCAACGGGGACACCCGTGACGGCTCGGAATGTTAAGATAATGAACTCGGCCTGACCATAGAAGTAGGACCGTAGGTTATGTTGGAGTGGATGAATACTCAAAATAGGTACTTGTACCTGAGCAACGTCAATCTCATGAGTCAAGACTCAAAAGCCGAGATCCCAATTTCTCTTTCGTTCCCCTTGAAGCCTGAGGCCTGAGCTACGTTACCGAGGTTACTAAGATACTACCGGCTCCAGTGAATCCCCGAGAGATTGCACGAATCCACCGGGGGCTGCTGGTAGCGGCTGCCGTGCTTGCTAGGTAGTACCAGGTCACCTTTACGATACGGCTCTACGCATGCTTGATCGTACCGTAGTATACATGTCAAGCAAAAGCCATGGTCTTTCCCAGGCCCGGACCCTCCTAACAACAGAAAGAGCCTTGGACCTGACTTCGGCAGACACCCTTCATGAACCAACTGACGGAAGACATCCTTAGGTTCCAGACAACCCATACGAAAGTCCGCAAAGCCTCCATTACCTTATACGCCGAGAACTTGATTGGGCATTCACCATCAGCCTTTGAAAAGCATTTCCATCATTCCATTGTATTTCATCGGTTTCATATCCCGCGATGGCGACCTCGGAACACGTGCGGCAACCCTCGATCCTCGAGGACTACCATGTCGGCCAAGTCATGTCTCTGCGCGTACTCCCCAACAAAGACTTCAACATCCGTGTGCGCATCCGGAAGCTCCCAATTTCACAAACATTCTCCTGCGGAATGGTCGTCAGCGTTGTGCATGAAAACGAACCCGAAACCACCGCCTTCCTGAAGCTGTTCGATCGGAGATTTGCGCACATGCTCCGATATAACCTTTCAATCCCTCCCTGGACCAAAGTCCGAGAAGAGTCGTACATGGGTCGAATCCAATCTAGCGCATTGGATCGGTTTCTGCACCCTACCGACGTTGGCCACATCGAGAATCATGGGGACTACGACCCCGCCGAGAGCGAAATCCTGCTTGCTGAGGAGCTCCTCAAGATGTACAAGCGTGAGGTCTCGGCGTACCATGCGTTGCAGGACTGCTAGGGTCGCATCCTGCCTCGCCTCCTCGCTGAAGTGGACGTTGACCTTAACCCTCCCGACGCTGACGGCGATCACGACATGTTCCATGTCAAAGGGATCCTGCTCGAGTACATCGAGGGCTTCCCCTTGTCCGAGATGCGGCAACATGCCACCGAGTTGGAGTGGCTTGAGATTGTCCAGAAAGCGAATGGAATCATCCAAACTATGGGCGGCCACGACGTCCTGCACGGAGACCCGCGCTCGCAGAATTTCATTGTCTCAAGAATGGAGCGTGAGGATGGCACCAAAGAGTTGCGGGTTTTTGTAATCGATTTCTCTTGCAGCAGAACCAGATGCCCAACCGAATCTGATGATGACTGGAAAAACACAGTATCGACCAAGGGACAGATAATTTGGACTCAAGGGGGTAATTAGGCCAACCAGAGGGCATGAATCTAGCAAACGGCGAATTTCTTTGACTCCGACGAGCGACTGCAGGTGGGATGGGCCATGAATCATTCAGTTGGATCAGGGTTTCGAGCATACGTACTGCCTACAGACATAGCGAATAATGATCAGCGGTTGGAATTATTGTCTAGGTCGACACGATCCATCTCTGATGGCAACATCACGGTGAAGATGCTCTTAGTAGGTAGTCAACTGGGCACCCCAGGTCTCGAACAACCGGTAGCAAGCAGGGATAGCTTCAAGTTGCTCTTCAAACGTTACATCCCGTCCCTATGCTGATGCCTCAGACTCCTACCCCGGAACTGTTCTCACTACCTATTTAGGGCCAGACCCGTGTTCATGTATAAGCATACGCGCCTTCCTTTGGGTCGGTGGTCGAAACCACAACCAACTTGACCTTCTCGCACTCGCCCCGGTTGGTGTTATTGCCGATAGGGGCGAAAATACTGAAGAGCTGCCCCAAACCTGGCTCCTTGCACGCAAGCCAGTGACTCGATCCGCTAAACGAGAAGTATCCTTCTTGGTAGACTAAACAGGGTCAGCTCCGTCACAAGTGAGTCCAAAACACTGCCATAGGTTCGAGTCATGCATACTTGTGACATTCTTGCCGGCGTGTTCTCTCCCGCTGCCACCGGCTTTACCTGCCGCTGTGGTCTTGAGCTTGCCCGTATCGGGTTCGACGAACCAGGCTTGACCGCCCGGAACATCGACCGACTACAGCCCTGGTTTCAATATACCGTCCGTTTCTAGCACGCACACTCTGGTCTCAGTCTCGACAGGTAACTTACCATGTATCCCGACGGCAACAGCACAGTCTCGTTATGGTACGACTCACAGACGTACATCGGCGGCGCGTTGTAGCAGTAGACGCATGTGTGTGCATCCGCACCAGTCTGGAACTGCAAATTGCACACTTTGACGGGTTTGGAATTGAGGGCCGAGTTTGAGCTGTGTACCTCGAGCTTGAAGGGCGTGCTGCCGGCGTTTGCGGTTGGGAGCAGGCTCAGCTGGCCCTCCTCGCTGCATTGGTACATGTCTGGGCTATAGCAGGCGCCGCCGCAGGGCAGGGTGGGATGCCCGTCGAGGTTGGGGCAGAGAGCGTGGTCGTCATAGCATCGGTAGTCGGATGGGTAATAGGGAACGCTGCCGCAGGTCTGAATCTGTTCCAACTGACCTGCCGCGGGCCACGCTGAGCAGAGGAGCAATGGGAGGAGTACCATTGTCAGAGGACGGGTTCTGTGGGACCTCAGTCGCTGTGGGATATTTTAGAGCGCCATGTTGAGGTCAACATCAGCGGCTAGACTTTGAGGAATTTATGTTGGGGCAACGTCAACAGCATTGATTGCTTATCTGTTCTAGGCAGAAAGGGCAGGGGGTGCGTAAGGTAACTGGTTGTTGGATCCGGCGGCCTTCAGTGTAACCTACTACGGTATATATCGTCATAGTATTGTGCACGTACGCTACCTATATTAGGTTGAAACTTGAAGGTGCGTGTGTCAACGATGTGTGCGACATGACATGTGGCATCGGCTGCATAACTGATGGCACACATGGAAATATTTAGCATGGATGATTCCGGCAGCCGAGACATCCAAGTCGAAGTGACGGGAGTTAAGTTTGTTTGGCCTACTTGTATACCAAACTAGCGCTTGAATCGAGCTTGTATGTACGGAGCTTGCCCTGGTCCTGGGATCTCACCATCATATGATCCGATATATCATATCGCCTGATCGGGAGTCGTATCGACGTTGTGACATTTCATTCAAATTCTCCTCATGAATGCCTCGTATAAGCAGGCACAACTACTGGACGTCGCTGCCATTGGCCAGGGCGACGCCGGGATGCTACCTACCACATGCAAGTTAAGGTGCCGGTGCGGCACGCGGTTTAACTGCTAGGCGGCGGCCCGGAGGCCAGTAGGCTGGGATAGTAAGCCAGATGATAGCTGGTTTAAATACTATCTAGGCCGCTGTCTAACCCAATGCACTCAGGGGCCTTGATAATGTCATCTCATTCTCATCCCCCCCCGTCCACCGCCTAGTCCCTCGGAACGTTCCATCTTTACTCTTCGACTTCATAAAAGCCTTCACCTCCTCCGAGGTCCGTCTCCAACGACAACCTTGCAATCGCCTGCTGCCCAAGCTGCGCAGCGACATGAAGCGGCCTCCGCCCATCGTCCACCGAAGCGCATCGATATCGACCACCCCGGGAGGACAGCGCCAACAGCTGCTGAACAATGTCTTCGTACCCCTGTTCGCACACAGTGAACCGAGGCGTCTATCCGAGGGAGTCCCTGGGATCGTGGTTCATTCACCCATTGAGAGCAACAGGCTTGCAGTCTCAGAATGGGTGGCCATGCCCGACTGGGCCAATCACGCCCATTGGATTATACGATCTGATTATAGGGTTTGTCGTCTCAACTTGCCGGCTCAGCTGAGGCACCTGCCCGATTCTCGCCGGCCCATGGAGTCGGCGTGCACCAAAAGGTTGGTTGCTCCCTCCTGCAATCGCTCGCCGGTCAACGAGAATCCATCGCACTTGGAAGCTCATATCTCGCAACTTGTTGGTAAGGGTAAGCCGGAACCTCGCTCGGGGCAAGATATGCTGGCGGGTTGGATTTGTAAGGCTCATGGATGGCCGAGAAATCGTGACATGGGTCTTGATGAACTGTGGTGGTGTCGCTAGGGACTTGATCAGAGCGTCGCCTTTTTCGGATCAACAGCCAGGTTGCTACCGCCCTGACTGTCAACCCAAGCCCACCCACGGATACCCCGACGGCAACACCTATGGTAGTGCCGTTACTGGAAGGAGCAGCTGATGAGTTGGGGGATACTGTTGCTAGCTAAGTGTTTCCAGGGGAAGTTGACACGCCGGTCGAGGTGCTCGTCGTGACTTGTGCTAGCTCTGTGGTCCCAGGGGAAGTTGACACTCCCGACGTGCTTGTCGTGACTTGGGACGAGGTCGAGGTAGAACTTGTGGACGCAGCAGCCCCTATCGTAGTCAAGATGGAAGGCTTCACTAATCGCAAGAGCGCAGTCAGTACCAACCAGCGCAAGGCTCTTGAAGAGATGGCCCAAACGGACGAGCAACGTACCTAGAAAGTCGATCAGGTTGAAGCCGGCGGTACAGTTCTCCACGCCTAATCCTCTGCTTATGCAGTAGAAGACAATGTCGGAACGGGGGCATGGAGCCACGCCGTTGCCTCCACCTGTATGGTCTCGCTCGGGATCGACGCAAACATTCGGACAGTTGGAACTCCTCCAGCTCTTATCCGTACAGCTGCCTCGGACAAATTGTGATGCCCCGGGCTTCTGGAACTCGTCCCGGTTGCCTGACAGAGGAAGAAGGAAGACGAGTGGCCGATGCACGCGTAACCGGTGCCGCAACATGAAGATTGCGTGGTCGAGTCGGTACACGGAGTGTCCTGTGCAACCGAGCCGTCGGGATAGAAGCATGCCGCAAAAGCTGGCGAGACTAGGAGCGCGAGTTGGACGAGGATGGCAAGCATATTAGCCAGTTCGAAGACCTCGGCTCACTGGGAGGAGCAAAAAAAGCTGGGATAAAGAGTCAAGGTGCAGGTGCCTCCATTGCGCCTGCCGTGTGCAGTGTGCGCCCTACATGTATTATATCAGCTGCGTCCCATCATGCTGGGCGAACCGCCCTGTTGTTACCCTACTCTTCAGCCCTATAGAAGGGTGTTGATGGTCTTGCCGTAGCCGCCCACCGAGTGCCAACACCAAAATGCCAACACCGGGCCGAAACGCGATGGCTGCTCGGGGGTGTTTCCATTCACCAATCGCGACAGTGGAATAAACGCCGCACCGCTATTCATGTAGATTTCCCTGCTGCAACCACAGTGCGAGTACATTTGGCGGCTCGCTAATCGCGCTTGCTCGAATCAGTTTTATCCAGGTCTTGCGAGCTGGAAATTGTCCCGACAGTGTGGCGCTCACGTCGCGTTGCATCAACTTCTCATTCTCATTCTCATCAAATTCACCATCAGGGGTTGTCACGTTCAACATTATTACACTCTCGGGCATCGCCGGCGGAACGCCCTCCAGCAGCGATGAGTGCAAAAACCGCGAGTGTCAAAGTCATGAGGACGTTTTCCAATCGCCGCAGGACCTTCCTTTGCCTCCTGATTCTCCCTCTTATCTGCATATTCCTCATCGTTTCCTCAAATTTTGATGCCTTAAGCCTCCTTCCTTACACTCAGCCTAGGCCGCCGCCGCCCACCAGCGGCGGCACAAGCGGCAACACAGACGACGACGACGACCCAGATTTCCTCTGGAGGAAAATGCGCGTTCGTTACCCTGTGCAGTCCATGTCACCACTGCCGAGCGGTAAGGCCGTTCCGCTGCCCAAGATCCAGGCAGCCTTCGACAAGGAGTCGTCAGACGAGGCACATGCCCGACTAGCCAAGCGAGACGCAGTCAAGAAGACGTTTGTGCGGTGCTGGGAATCGTACAAGACGCATGCGTGGATGAGCGACGAGTTGGCCCCCATCAGCGGCAGTCCCCGGAATCCCTTCGGTGGATGGGCCGCTACCCTGGTCGACAGCCTTGACACACTGTGGATTATGGGGCTGCGACATGATTTCGAGATTGCTGTCGCTGCGGCGGCGAACATCAGTTTCGAGACAGTAACGACAGATGAGATCAATGTCTTCGAGACCAACATCCGGTACCTGGGGGGATTTTTATCCGCCTACGATCTCAGTGGTGATAAGCGCCTACTCCGCAAGGCCAAGGAGGCGGGCGATATGCTGTACGCTGCCTTCGACACTCCCAACAGAATGCCAATAACGCGTTGGAGATTACGCGAGTTGGCTGGGGCTCAGGCTCAGGGCGGGAAGGAGCAAGTCGCGCACGACAACGTCCTCCTCGCGGAGATGGGGTCCTTCACCATGGAATTTACGAGACTATCTATCATTACCGGTGATCCCAAGTGGTTCGATGCTGTAAACAGAATCACCGCCATCCTTGAGTCACAACAGGACTCCACCGCACTTCCAGGAATGTGGCCTCTCGTTGTCAATGCCAGAGACCAGGTCTTCAACCGAGGCGGCGCATTTACTCTGGGCGCCATGGCGGACTCGACATACGAGTATCTCCCCAAAACCTACGCTCTCTTGGGAGGCCGCATGCCCGTCTATAGGACAATGTACCAAAAATCCATGGCAACGGCAATGCAGCATAATTTCTACCGGCCCATGATTCCCGACGGGCTGGACATCCTGATCTCGGCCATGGTCAACGTCCGAACGGCCGACAATGGAAAGACCAAACCCGAGCTTGATCCAGAGGGACAGCATTTGGTTTGTTTTGCCGGGGGCATGCTTGCCATTGGAGCAAAACTCTTCAAACTCCCCGAACACCTCGAAAAAGCGCAGAAGCTGGTCGATGGGTGCATCTGGACATACCAGGCCCTCCCCCTTGGGATTATGCCAGAGAGTTTCCACATGATTCCCTGTCCATCAATCAACGACTCGTGCCCCTGGGACGAGACGGTCTGGAAGAAGGAGGTTCTTCGCAGGCATGGAATGGACGCAGGGGATATTAGCCAGGCCGACACGGTCATTGGGCAAAAACGACTGCCGAAAGGCTTCGCCAGGATTGGGGATACGCGCTATATCCTGCGGCCCGAGGCCATTGAGAGCGTGTTTGTCTTGTACCGAACAACGGGGCAGAAGTATTTACTCGAGGCCGCCTGGGCCATGTGGGAGGCGATCGAGAAGAACACTCGAACGACATTGGCAAATGCGGCGCTCACCGACATCACCGGAACTGATGGCAGCCTCCCCCCTAAGAGTGATTCCATGGAGAGTTTCTGGATGGGGGAAACCCTGAAGTATTTTTATCTGATCTTCAGCAAGCCTGACCTGATCAGTCTGGACGAGTATGTCTTCAATACAGAAGCTCATCCGTTCAGGATACCGGCCCCATAAGAAGCTGCGTGAGGTGGATTGGCTGATGCTGTCTGGTACGGCAATGCACAAAGGGATGCATAACATATGTTTATACTTATCGGTGGACTTTTGGCGTTGTTGGATAGAGATGAGATATATAACCATGAACATAGCCAAGGCACAGGTGCAGGAGCACCAGAGGAAATGCGGCGGGGGTAACTTATGGGGGTGCTGAAGGGCGAGAGTGAGAGAATGGAAGGGACAAACGCTAATAAACACCACAGGAGGATACAGACCGCTAAAGGGCTGGAAAGTTACTCCTGAATCATGACAAGGCCTGGGGTAATTATAAGGAGTATTCCGTACTTCGAGGAGCAGAAGTGCCGAGCATCCCCAGTCATCGGCTCACCTTACCCACTTCGTCTGTTGAGCTCCAGAGCTAGTATGAACAATACCTACCTACCTTACCCATGAGCCTCCGACTCGGAGTTTGGGGCGAGATTGGCTTCGCCGCATTAGGCACTACCTTACTAGGCCAAGGCTGGCAGGGCTGTGCCTCGTAAATCGAGCCAAGCCCTCGGGATTTGGGGTCATGAGTGAGTATACGAACCACAAACCACCAGCTTGCTCAAATGGGATTAGCATGTTGTCTGCCAACGTAAAGTACCTAATGTTAGGCCCAGAAAATTCACCACAAGTCAAAAAATGGATTTTCTCGTGTCCCATAACCAGGGCTACCCAGGTTCATTGTCCAACATGAAGTCATGCGCGATGCATCATGTTGCCGCTATTGAATGTGGCTGGACGTGGAATTGGCAAGTCCTCGAATTTGATCATGGATAGTTTACGGGTTCCCGAGGCAGGAGCGAATATAAGAGTATGCCCCAAGGAAGTTACGGTGCATACAGTGGTGCAACACATCTGGTCCTCACCTTCCGAATATTTGCAGGAGTAGCATCTCGGAATCTCCATCACATTCGCTGGGGAATCCAACCATCAAGATGCGGAAAGTGCAGGCGTTTGTCTGCAATGTCCTAGGCGTCCTCTCGTTATGGACTGGCATGAGCCATGCCCAGGAGCAACAACAACCGAGAATCGCCTTGAAACTAAACCCAGCGGCCCATGAGAAGCAACAGGCCGATTCCAGCTTCATAACAACATTGATCCGAAGGGCACAATCTCAGGGGTTTGCATCTCAGCCGATCAGCACAACCAACATCTCAATCGACCCCCTGATTAGTCCCCAAACCAGTGCCAACCTTGCTGCGAGGAGTCAGGTAGCAAAGAGACAGGACCCCGGTTTCACAGCCCCGGATTTCAGCTTGTGGTATCAAGTTCAGGTCGTGTCGGCGACTGGAAACCAAGCACGACATGTCGATGCCACTGCTGCCGAGTCAAAACTAGCCTTGCCGAGCGACATTTTGGAGCTTATCCACAAGCTTCATGAACTCCCTGAGGTGGAAAGCGTCCATGCTCTCCATTCAGGACCCCCTCCTGCCATCAACCCCAGCGATGACCCCCGGAGCACAAACCAGGGCTATCTTGACCCAGCACCAAAAGGAATTGATGCTCGCTATGCTTGGGGATTTCCTGGCGGAGATGGAGCCGGCGTGACCATTGTGGATATGGAACAGGGCTGGAATCTGAATCATGAAGACCTGGTAAGCCCGCTTGTTCCATCTTTGAAAATTGTATGCATGGGAGGTTTGTGTGCTTGTGCTGAGACGGAAACCGCGCACAGGCTGCCGCCAACATCACCCTGATATCCGGGAGAAACGCTGAGTGGTTCGGGCACGGAACATCGGTGCTGGGCGAGATGTTCATGGTTGATAACCAGCTTGGTGGAGTTGGAATCGTTCCGGGTGCCAAAGGCAGAGTCGTTTCGCAGTGGCGGGACGACTGGTCGTACAATACACCGGCTGCCATTCTCGACGCCGCTGCGCACATGAGCTTCGGCGACATCCTGTTGCTTGAAGCCCAGGAGTACGATCCTGTTGGGGGCATATACTATTGGCCCATGGAAGTTGCCGACGCCAACTTTGAGGCCATCCGATATGCGACGGCGCTGGGCATCATCGTCGTCGAAGCTGGCTGCAACGGCGCCTGGGATCTTGACGCGTATGTCAACCTTGCCGGAAAACGCATCTTTGACCGTTCTACTGCCGACTACCGAGAGTCTGGCGCTATCATGGTTGGCGGGTCTCTCTCCACTATCCCTCATTATCGCTGGTACAGTTCGAACCACGGCTCTCGCATGGACGTGTATGCATGGGCGGAGGGCGTCGACACAGCCGACACGGATGATGCTACGGCAACGGAGAATTGGTACACCGCCTGGTTTGGCGGCACCTCCGGGGCGTCACCCATGATTGTCGGCGCGGCGGCTATTGTCCAGGGTATATCCAGCGCCAAGTTCGGCAAGAAGATGTCTCCTTTGGAGATTCGCCAGGTTCTAACCACAGGCGGCACCCCAAGTAGCGACCCGGCTCTTGACCGCATTGGGGTGATGCCCAATCTCAAAGCCATCATTGACAACTTACTCGGGAGTGGTGGGGAAACTCCTGATATCTACATCCGCGACCACGTCGGTGACTTGGGCAACACAACCTCGGGCAGCATATCCGCCAGTCCTGACATCATTGTCCGGCAGCAGCCTATTCCTAACCCTGAAGCTGCCCTCGGCACAGGCAGCAGCACCGAGGACAATGTCGCCCTCTCCGAGCCTGTCCTTGCTGGCCACAACCACTCCATCTACATCCGGCTTTCCAACCACGGCGCTGCCACCTCCTCCGCCACCAATGTCACTGTGTACTGGTCTGAGCCCGCTACCTTGGTAACCCCCAACATGTGGCACGAGATTGGCAGCGTCTCTTTGGCATCCGTCGCAAACACCAACCAGCTAACCGTCTCCCCTGCGCTGGCCTGGCCGGCCTCTTCACTCCCCAGCACCTCAGGACATTACTGCTTTGTCGCCCTAGCCGGGACCGCCAACGACCCCACGCCTGCCATTCCAACCAGCTTCCCCGACTTTGCCAAGTTTATCCGTGAAAACAATAACGCCGCTTGGCGCAACTTTAATCTTATCACTGGCCCCCCGGGTAATGCCACCGATGGCGCAGGCCGCTACCATCATTTGCCCGTCACCATTCCCGGTGCGTTCGACGCTCCGCGCGAGTTTGCTCTCAGGGCTGTCGGCAGCCTGCCCCAGGGGTCCAAAGTGAGCTTGCGGATGCCGCAGGAGCTGGGTCAGGCGCTGGGGGTCAAGGGATGTGCTCGCAAGGGTGACAACGGGGAGGACTTGGTGGCTCTGCCGATCAAGCCGGTTGGAGACGTGGATATTGGGAGAGGCGTGTTGCCGGCTGGTAGCATGGCTGCTTGTGAGCTGAGGGTTAAGGTCCCCATGGAGGCATATGCGGGTGAACGGTTGTATGAGTTTGCGCTTATCCAGATGTGGGAGGGGGTCGAGGTTGGAAGGGTTACGTGGAGGTTTGGGCGGGCTGTGCAGTTGTGAGGGTTGATTGTTTGATGTCTCATGAGGAAACACGAAGGTGCTATATGGGAATAGAATTCTGTGTTATCGGGTACCTAGCTAGACAGGGGGCATGGGGGGCGGAAGATGGCATTAATATTCGCATGAACACTGTACGCGGCGTTGTACGGTGAGGATACCTAGACATGATTACATTAGCTTTTTTAAAAGGGATTTGCTACGTCGGACTTGACTGACTACCTAGATATATATACCTACCAAACACAACAAAAGGGGGAGTACACCAGGCCTGAGCGTACCTACTGCGCCAACGTGTCTGACATGTGCCAATGCCCATGAAAACCAACTTGAACATATTAAGGAACATCGAAGCACGAATGCCCCAACGGACCGAAACAATGTAAGGAACCAATCTTGGTAGGTAATCTAGAGAGAGAAAGTCAGAACACAGCTTATCACCTATAGGCCAAGTAGCCGTTGGGCAACTTGAAGTATATTATATACGGGAAGTTTGTTTCTTCTCGATGTGTGCGGTGTTCAGGGGCGAGAGGGGCTACTATATTAAATAGCATATATGAACGAAGGTCATGCAACCCACCCAGGCTAGCAATTGCAATCCCCAGAGGCGAATCGAGCTGGCCGTTAGCTTGGACTCTCCCGGAGACACTGCAGCTATCTGAATCTCAAGTAGTGCTTGCAGGAGACCCTGATAATTCTTGCTTTTGAGTTCTAACCATGATCGGTCTAGTACTAGTAACGAAACATAAGGCCGAGGGAAACCGATCATGCCCTACGTCAATCTGAGAGAAAGAACCCGCGGTGACATATTACCCTTTGTCTCGTCATTCATATGCATTCAGCAGACGCTATATAGATAGCGGCTTCTAACTTGAAGTGTGAATCGAAGCCCGAGCCCACGGGTGCATCTTCGGGACTGGACCCGACGAGTCCGGTGTCCCCTGACTGCTTGTGCCTGCCTCCTTATCAGTGTGTCTCGCTCCCATATCACATGTCCCACCGTGGGAACCGTCTGTCTCTTTAGTCCTATTCACGTCTACATCCGTCATCCGCTATGCAGATTGGCTGGGAAGGAAAGGTATCCAGTGCTGCGAGCTCCTTTTTCCGGACTGGATCCGAGATGCCGGCAGTTAATTTACCTACAAAGTACTTCATAGGCACAGTACCAGTATACTAGAAGCTCCTGTAGGAGCTCAAGTGTTGATCACGCGGGGGAATTGGTCCAACAGCCTGCAGGTTTGTCTAACAGGATACAACCATTGGAACCCCTCACGCAACATGTAACATAGCCAGATAGCAGCGCCTGCCCAAACAGGAAACGCAGGAACAATGCGACTCCCCGCACTCGTCGGAGGGCCGTTGCGGAAGATCCTTGTGATCCTACAAGCCCATATTAGTATCCCATGCATCTCCCGGTTTTAGAACCCATCCCACATGCAACAGCCAAATCTCGAGACGACCTGGGAATGCAATGGCGGAGAAGAGAGGAATAAGCGCTGTCCATGTTGACAACAACAACATCGCCCCTGACCCCTTTTCACATCGCGACGCCGAAAAGATTCTTGTCCAGTCGTCCGACGATGTGCAGTTTGTGAACTTCAGCGACCAAATCCCGCACTCGATGCTCGAGGAACTCGCTCCCAATGGCGAAGGGGACTACATTCTCGACAAGATCAACAACATGACCGAGGAGGAAGCGCTTGCCATCGTCAGCGAATCGCACAAGTTCTTCGCCGACGACTGGAACTTCCCGACCGAAATGCGCTCGCGGATGGGCCGCCTTCTCGAGGGCCGCAAGGCGTACGGTGAATTCTATGACCGCGACCTCCGCATCGATGCCGTCATGCTGCGCTACTCGAGTCCGTACCCCGGTGTAAGAGCCGTTGCCGATCCTGTTGACGATCAGAATGTCCCTATCGAAACGATACGGGCGTACTTTTTGGGCATTTCTTGGGCCATCATGTGTGTAACTGAGTTTCCGTTGTTCAATGTCATTGCAGATCTTTGTCTCGAGGAGTCGAGGGCGAAGTCTATGCAATACGCTACAGCAGGACTTGGACGTAGGAGTGCTCGCAGCTGATAAGACCCAACAGCGGCACGTTCATGAGCACCTTTTTCAACAGCCGTTTTCCCTCCATTGGTTAGTGGTCATTGTTTGTTTTCTACCCCTTCCACTATCTGTCAGGTTTCCTACAAATAAGAAGACGGCAACTAACCCCATGCAGGCCTCAGTGGCTCTGTGATCCAGATCCTGCTCTTTCCCTGCGCCAAATTCCTGGAATGGGCACTACCTGACTGGGGAATTACGGTCTGGGGCGTCCGTCACTCGTTGAATCCTGGGCCATGGACGTAGGTCTCGGTCGCCAGACTGCAAATGCTCTTTATTGATCTTGCATTAGGTTCAAAGAGCGTATGTGAACTCTATGTCTCATACCCCAAGTTGTCATACCACTACAGGTAGCTGCAGAGCTTGGAAGACCTGGCCACATCCCCCCATAACAAGCCCCCCCTTCCCCTGCCTGCATCCAATGCCTGCTTTGTGAGAGAAAATACATAGGTACTAACAAGTGCAAGAAATGCTGAGTACAATCACATTTAACATTGCCATATACACGACGAACAGCTATGGCATGATCTTGGTTCAGCGTTTGGATCTCTTCTACGGCCTCGACTTTGTCACGTTTGGGTACCAGCTCATGTTGACTCTCTTTGTCCAGCTCATGGGAATGTAGGTATAAGTCACACACCGTGGCAATGGTTCTCCTGGAACGGTCTTCTTTAGATTACCTAGGTAGGTTTGCTGATTCATTCAGGGGCTTCGCTGGGTATCTCCGTCGCTTCAGCGTGTATCCGGTCAAGGCGCTGTGGCCCACGGTCCTGCCTCTCATCGCCATGAACCGAGCTCTCACGAAACCCGAGCCCAAGGAGAACATCAATGGCTGGACCATCTCGCGTTACCGCTTCTTCTACATTACATGCCTCTCAATGGCCATTTACTACTGGCTTCCCGGCTACCTTTTCACCGCATTGGCGACATTCAACTGGATGACTTGGATCGCACCCGAGAACTTCACCTTGGCCATCCTCACCGGCTCCAACCTGGGACTGGGCTTATTCAACCCCATCACCACCTTTGACTGGAACATTGCGACAAGCTCATACGCTGCTCTGGCACAGCCCTTCTTTGCCACGTGCACCATGTGGATCAGTGCCATCTTTGGGGGGTGTATCATCCTGGCCATCTTCTACACCAACATGAATTACACGGCCTATCTCCCGATCAACAGCTCGTCGGCCTTCGCCAACGACGGCAAACCTTACAGGGTGCAAAACGTCGTCGTCAACAACAAGCTCGACGAAAAGCTGTACCAGGAGTACTCGCCCCCCTTTTACTCAGCCGGGTACATCCTGACCGTGGGCGCCAACTTTGCCTTCTACCCCGTCTACTTCCTGTACATCATGGGCAACCAGTGGACGACCATGAAACAAGCCTACATAGATTTCTACCAAGGGCTGCGGCACGGCAAAGGCAACTACGAGGGCGCAATGGACGTGCACAGCCGGCTCATGTCCAAATACCCCGAGGTCCCCGACTGGTGGTTTCTGCTCATCCTGTTAGGCGCCGTCATCGTCTCGGTCATCTTCCTCAACATCTACCCGCTCGACACGCCTGTCTGGCTCGTCTTCCTCATGATCGGCATCAACATTGTCTTCGCCGTGCCACTGTCCTTCCTGTCGGCCACGACGGGCACCAACCTCGGTCTCGGCGCGCTCATCCAGGTGATTACGGGGTACCTGCTGCCGGGGAACCCCAACGCCTTCCTGTTTTCCCAGACCCTGGGTTCGTGGGCGCTGGCGGGCTACGGGGACAATTATGTTCAGGACCAGAAGATGGCGCATTACGTCAAGATCCCCCCCCGTGCAGTGTTCCGCTCCCAGATTGGTACCATCATCATCACCTGTTTTGTGGCCGTCGCCACGCAGAATTTTATCCTTGAGAATGTCAAGGGCTTGTGCACGCCCGACCAGCCCAGCCGGTTCACGTGTGCTAATGATGGGCATCCGCTGTACGCCAGTTCCCTGATGTGGGGGCTGCTCGGGTCCGAGAGGATGTTCAACTCGCTGTATCCGCTGTTCAAGTGGTGTTTTTTGATGGGCGTGGCCATCTCGATCGTGTTTCTTGTCGGTCAAGGGCTCGGCCCGAGGCATCTCCCCGGAGTCAAGGAGAGGTTGCGGCTCCGTCTCAGCCCGAGGACGTTTGCCCTCCTGGACAGGACGCTGTTTCCCTTTGTGGCCTCGCTGCTCTGGCTGAATCCGATTCTAATCATCCAGGGCATCCAGCACTGGGCGCCGTCGAATTTGTCGTACAAGACACCGGGGTTTATCCTGAGTTACATTTTCATGTACTGGATGCCCAGGCACCGTCTGGCGTGGTGGGAGAAGTATAATTGTACGTTGTCAGGCATTCATGATTGTGTTGTTATGGTCATGCTGACTGGTGTGATATAGATGTGCTCTCTGCGGCATTGACGGCCGGTGTGGCCATCAGCGGGTTGATCCAGTTCTTTGCGATTGGGTACAACCCCGTCAAGCTTTCCTGGTGGGGGAACACGGTGAGCAGCGCAGGGATCGATGGGAAACAAGTTGGACTGCTGCCCATACCGGAACGAGGATATTTCGGTCCAGTAAAGGGGAGTTTTCCATAACAGACTCCGAGTCGCTTAACTCAAGGCCAATACGGCTGAGCTCGAGCTCATCGTGCCACTGTTGGAGTGTTGCTGGGGTCTTGTGTGAGAAGCCATGCGCGAGCCCAAGAACACGAAAGATGAACCAGAAATCCACGATGACTCAAAGTATCTTGGAAACTGAGAGTTGCGGGCAAAGAGTTGCCCACGCGGCCACGCCGGAGATAGGCAATGTTGTCGACTCAAAAAACAAGCAGATAAGATTTTAAGTTGCGAACCCTGCAAAACCATTCAGGTTCAACAAAGCGTCCGGGTTTAGGGTCTACCGAAGGAAGACCCACAGGTCAAGAGTCTAACCCAACTTGGAACTGCCCACCCTTCAAGTTCCTTTGCTTTTCCCGTTTCTCACGCGACCATAATTTACAACAGTGTTCTCAACCTTGAGCCATCCCATGATAAATGCCGAGTTTTATAGATGTATCCATTAGAAGACGAGGTGTAATCCAAGATAATGGGAACACGAGGATAAAATGGCTCTAGTATCATGATAGATACGAATACTGTAAGGTAAGATTGTTTGTACTAGTACTCCCGGCTCCGTATCCGTAACTACTGTCTGGGCCGCTGGGCGCCGACTGGAAGTTGGCATTGGCTCAAGCTGTGGCGGCCAATGGCAGCCTCAAAAGTCTTGGAGATTTGGCAGTTGCAGGAAACAAAGCTCCTGCCTTCGCTCGCCCGACCCCATCTATAAGATTCCGTCGCTGATGCCTCACCTCGGAAGTTCACTGCATTCTACCAATGCTTTTCAGGACCTCCAGTCACGTTTGGCCCTTCCTTATGTACCTAGGCCGATAGGAAACTCTGATAGATGATCTGATAGGCCATTGCAAGGCTTGGACCCGCTTGAATGGTCCCCTACGGGATCCGCCTTGGCAGCTCCTCCCCGCTACCGGAGAGCCCGAGCTTTATCTTCCGGGATGAACTAAAACATCGGTGAGGGCTAGCCGGTGACGACAATGGCCCAACATTACCTCTAATGAAAGTAAAATAGCACTGCAGTTTCGGCCTCTTCAGATTCCTCAGCTACGAACCATGACGTCCGAAGATAATGAGAACACGCCTCTCCTCAACGGCAACCGCGATGGGGTCAATGGAACGGCCAGTGGCAAGGATAGGCCAACCCGAAAGCAAAAGCTGGCAAGCATGTTGCGACGACTGTTTGCGCTGCATGTCGAGAAGCGGATCCTGTTTGCCGGCTTCTTCATAACCCTCTCCTTCAGCTTTACACAGGTCCCGTAAGACGCCTTCCTTGAAGAAGTTGAGATGAGGATCTGCCCAAGGCAGAATACAAACGCTAACAACGCGCTATCCCTCAGTATCTTTTACGTGTTCCACCTGATGGTCTGCGACGTGTTCTACAGCAATCACCCACCTTACCAGGGCACAGGCGATCGATGCAGCCGCAACGAAATCGCCGCGGGCACGGCCACGCAGTATTCCATCCTGGGCATGAGCACGACCTTTTGCGGGACCATCAACCTGCTTGTTGCCGGCTGGATGGCCAAGCGGTTCGGCCCGCGCACCGCCCTCATGGTGCAGACCTTTGTCCCGGCCATTCGGGTGGCGACCCAGATCCTCGGCGTCATGGCAGGCGGTCAGGCTGGCATCATCATCTTCCAGTGCACCCAGCTTATTACTGTCATCGGGGGGCCGGTGGGATACATGTCAGTGAACTCATCACCTCATGCTACTTGGACGCAGATTGGACGTCACCAGTTGAGTAAGACAATGTCCGCTAACGCCACAAAGTCTGGTCGCCAACATCATTGCGGGTGAGCTGGTTGAGCCCTTGCGACGAACTGTTGTGTTTGGCATGCTCCAGGGATGCATCATGCTGGGTCAAGGCATTGGGTACCTCAGTAAGCTTCGAATCTCTGCCTTTATCCTTCTACGCGTGTGACTCAGCCCTTGTTGACGGCGTGTAGGCGGAGGGATGATCGGAGATGGTTGGGGCATCCGCCGGCCATTTGAGGTTGCATTTTGCTCATTTCTCCTTGCGACTCTGTATGTGCGCATGGCGTTGCCATTCATTCCGGCCACATCCTTATCACGGGGCAACTCCAAAGGCTTCGCTGGATTCCTCTCACCGCTGAGAGTACTTGCGCCCCAAAAAGTCCTCCTCGGCAGCGGCATAGTGATGAAGCACCATGGGGTGTTGTTTCTTTGTGCAGGAGTGTTTCTGGGCGTGGTAAGTCGATCCATATTGCTGCTGTACATCATCCTTTGTACCCGGCGTTGTAATGAGTGGCCCTGACAGACGATTCTGCTAGTTGGCGACGGGCTACGCGCCGTTGCTGATCCAGATGTATGCCACAGCCGTGTTTGAGTTCAACCAGGGAGACAACGGCTGGCTCATGTCGGAATTCGCCTTCATGCGTGCCGCCTTCTTGATATTCGTCTTCCCCTTCATCATTAGCAACGGCCGGAAATGGTATCTTACTCGCAACCAAGGCTGGAATTCGGGGGAGGCCGAACCTGCATCACCACCACGGTTGGCAACGGACCCAGAGGAACTCGAAGCCCCAATCGGCAGCCTTGCCGAAGAGGAGCCCGTCGGCTCTTCAGCAGCCAAGGAAGATGAGGGGACGGCGTTTGACCTTTTCTTCCTGCGGATAAGCCTGGTCGTTGACGGTGCTCTGACCATGTGCGCCGCCTTTGCCACGCAGAAGTGGCACATCTACCTCGGTGCGTTGTCATTGCGGCTTGTCTTGATACTCGTTTAACTCTGGTTACTCGCAGCTGCTGCTCTCCTTCCGTTTGCATCGGGCTCGGCGCCAGCGGCAAAAGGCGTCATGACCGAGATGTGCTCCCAGTCAAGGAGGGCCGACGCTCTCAACGCCCTTACTCTTGTCGAGAACATCGCGAGGCTCGCTACACAGGGGTTGTTTGGGTTTGTCTTTGCTGCTCTGGCTGAGATAGGTCGGCCTCATCTGACGTTTTTCATCAATGCGGTGGGTTTGCTGTTGCCCATTGTGTCAGCTCGATCACGAGCAAAGGGCGGCATGCGTTGTCATTGGAGGCTAACCATAAGGACGGATATCTAGGCTATTGCGTTCCTCGCGGCATGTGTTCTGTTGCTCTCTCGCTTTCCCCCGGAAGGGAGCAAGCCCATGACAGTCGAGGAAAGCTCGGATCTTCAGTCTCGCGATCCAGAAAGCACCGAGGCCCACGAGCAAACACGGGTTAGCCGAACTTGAAGTGGCCAAGAATGCTTGTTAACCCAGCGGGCAACACTCTGTTGTTACTAAGAAAGACAGGCCCAGACCCTAGACTGGAAGGTATGTCACCCTTTCTACTGATAGCATAATACGGGATCTTTGTCAAACCCCGTTCATAACATCCCTTTCGTGATACCTAGAATACGGGTCGACGCGAACCCATCGAAACCATTATCGCTGATTGGCTTTCGAGACAGAAATTGACAGGCTACCGACCTATACGTTCTGAAATCGAGAAAATATGAGGAGATATGTTATATACGATACATGAAGATTATGGCAGCTCATATAGAGTCTACCAGTGTTCCAGAGCGGATGAAATCGCTGCAACACTTAGCATAGGTAGGCACGGTACAAAGGGACGGGATGTATACTGGTCCTTCCCTACGTCGTTCCACTGCCGATGCCCCTCAAAGTAACTCCTAACCTCTGACTACATCGGCTAAAGTGGTTTACATGCAGTTATCCCGCTTCGAATCTAGATTTTTGGGAATCTGTCCCGTCTGCGGGGCCAGAAGCCCCAGTGACACCAACCGAGTACAGGCAATATCTTTAACCTCCGGGTTGAGCCAGCACCTAGAACCCTAGAAGTCACTCTAAGTCGGACTTCTCCAGCAAACATCCAGTCAGCCAAACAGAACCTGCTGTGTCTCATTAGCGAGGTTTCAATAGACAACGTGACAACTTGAAACATCTTCCACCAACGTCAAATCAACACCATGAGGTGGGACTACAAGGTCTTCAGCACGGCCGTCCTTGCTGGCGTCCTGGGCTTCCCCCTCGCGAGCGCAAGTGTTGGTGCACAACAACCTTACAGCTTAGTCGAAAGGCGGCAGACAACCGCGGCCTGCTCAGATGGCTCGACGATCAAAAGTCTCTGGCAGGTCACCGAGCTGAATGTGACATACACCGGGAACGAGCTGGTGCGGCCTGGCAACGCCTCGTTCACGATAACCAACAACCTGACCAACACGACGGAGCGGGTGCGCTGCACGCTGCGTGCAAACTATCTCTGCGAAGTCAGTGGAACATTGGGCAACGATTCGCTCCACCTGTGGCTCCAAATCAACCTGGACGTGGCTACCTTTACGCTGAACCAGTCGGTAGCCTGCAGCAACGAAGGCAGCACTCAGTATGTTTACTTATCTACGCAAATCCTTCTTTGACTATTGAGACCTTGACACTAACACTGAACCCAACCAGGTCGGCCTACGCAATTGGAACTGCCGAGCTGTATCTCACCTGCCTCGAGCCATACATCGATGAAGACATGTCGTGCTATGCAGAGGGTGGCGCTGACGGATTTGCTGATGGCGTTGTCACGCTCCAAAGTCCCTCGGGGATGGCAACAAGGCATATTCCTACACAAAATAAGGGTCAACTTTCGAAAAAGAAGGACGTGAAGTCATCTCATGAACGCACTTTACCGCGTAACCCATTTGGGGCTAGGAGGAGATTGCCTGTCGCGCCTGTCATGCTGGAAGAGGAATAGGAGACAAGATGTAACATGGAATCTGTTCGTAGTATTCACCAGCTATGGACCCCGTTTGATCGATAGCTGGGTTTGCATGTTTATTTACAAAGCTTGATCCATCTTGACTCGTACCAAATGCACTTGTAGACCCATTTCCTAGCCAGCAGAGCTGAAGCCAAGCATGATACAAACTTATGCACCTCGTCCTAAGAATCCAGGAAGCGGCGTTCCCTGCATACCCCCAAAATGATATCATGGTCAACCTAAGGTGCAATCCAGTGTGTTGATGCACTTTATTCTAACACCAGGGGCTTCTTTTCTCTAAACGATTGGATTTCCGTCAGCTCATTGCTCTAGCTTTATAGTCTCCGACCTAGTGACTCATAAGGTATTTTGATACTTACAGCACTTGACGCTCCATTCTATTAAGCATAGCTGCAGGTACAGCCCTGGCGCTCGGCTGGGTTGAAGCTCGGGTAGGGCACGCAGAGCAAGCCTCTTGGGCAGGGTCTTCCCTGAGCACCACAGGCAGAGTTCGAGCACGGTCCCGTATACTGGCCAAAGGAAAGGGCCGTGAAGGCGAAAAGGACGAGGACGGATTTGGAGAACCACATGATGCTGTAAAAGAAGGGATTGGGAGCTGCTACTGGGAGGTATTATGTCGGAGCGACGTTGCAATGGGAAACCAGGGGCTGTTTATATACACCATGTAGCATGGGTAAGAAAGTAGGTAACGCCCGTCCAAATTGTACTCACCGCAGCCTCGGCGGTTTCTCTGAAGCGACCTGTTGCAACTCAGGGCAAGACATGCCCAGGCACTAGGTGGAATACTCCCGCCTTGGACCGTCTTGGCCGCCTGCCACACAGCCTCCTGATTTGTGGGAGCACTCGATCATCGGCGTCTCGCATTGCAGAGCGGCCAAAAGCAATATGGATCGTCCAATCTTTGGTGCAGCGCATCCCGATCGCGGCTAACACACGCGTCACTGAGTTGTCATCCGTTCCGAATGTGAAGGTTTTAGCGAGCTTTGTTGACGGAAGCCATTGGCAGGCAGGACTTGATCACAAGACTCGAACTCGGCTTGGCCTCAGCTGCTTAAGGTAAACTTGAATTCACTCTCTGTGTTGAGGCAGAAATAAAACCCTCAGTTCATCATGTATTACAGTAATATTTGATGTCTAAGAATAACACGACGGTGCTCAACGGCGACGGCGGTTGAGAGCCTCCATCTCCTTGGCATGCTGATATACAAGCGGCTGGGCCTCGGCGTCGTCCAAGTAGATAGTGAATCCATCATTATGGTTGCGGCCGTACGAGTAGTTGGAAAACCCAAACTGCCAGTACATGCTGCCAGCCAGCTTCTCCTCAACGGCAATCTTCTGCCACCCACCGAGCACTTCCACCCGGGTAGCGTTCTCCACCCGGCCGAGATACTCCAGCCGTGCCTCGGGCGTCAACCACCCATACTCTTCATGCACAACAGGCTTGTTCGCACGACGACCAGACTCAGCGTGGTCCTTAATCCACTGGTTCGTCCACGCGGCCGTCTTGCTCCACCAGTCCGGGTACGAGTGGAACACGCCAAAGTCGATGGTATCAAGCGCGAGCTCGTGGTCAAAGTCGCCCCCGTCGCTGCCGTTGTAGGCCCAGTCGTCCGACGACGGCCGGTTGAACCCGCCCTCGCCGCCCCACGTCACCAGGTGCCGCCGGTCCAGGCTCTTGATGTAGGCGCTCATCTCGGCGATCCAGGCGCCAAGTACCTCCGGGGTGCAGTTGCTGCTGCGCGGGAGGTTGCGCACGCCGTCGGCGCCGCAGCGCGGTTCGTTGGCAAGTTCCCATGCCATGATGGCCGGCGAGTCCTTGTAGCGGGTGACGAACGCTTTGACGTAGCGCTTGAAGGCGTCCTTGATCTTGGGGGCTGTGTAGAACTGCATTGTGTCAGTTTACGTACCTTACTTTTCAAGTGATGGGGAAGTGTCTGTACTCACATCATCGTGGAATCGGCCCCCGAGATTGACCGTGTAGACATCCATGCCGCCGTAGTCGGCCCAGTTGTTTGTCAAGGCGACGATGAGCTTGATTCCAACCTTGGACGCGGCATTGACGACCTTGTCGAAGCCGCTGAGATCAATGGTCGAGGTGCCGTTGCTGTGCCATCGCTGGAACACAACCTCCGAAGGCCCAGCCCCTTCCCCGCCGTACTGGGGCAACCCCCCGGGAACATAGGTCGAGTTCTTGTCGTTGAAGCCCCAGGTGCGGAATACCTTGAGGCCAGCCTTCTTGGCTGCCGTCAAGCCCTTTTCAACATCGTCTTGGTTCTAGACATAGGAGATGTGGTCCGTCAGCAACCAGTTGGATTCATGTTGGCATAGGATGGGCAGACGAACTCCGTTGAAGGGGAAGTAGTAGGCATTGCTCCCAGCAAAGTGGAAGTCCTTCCCGTCCAGCTTGAACTTGCTCCCCTCGACAGTGACAAACCCCTTAGAACTACCTGGACGACCCCCTGGACTCGGAGCTGCCACGGCCGTGGACGCGAGTAGTCCCGTGGCGAACCAATGCAAAACGGACGTGTACATTTTGAACTGGTGTAGAGTATTTGCACCGCGGATGTCGCGAGGAGGTCCTTGCCCACATCTTCATCGCGTCTGGCTCCTAGATATTTATCATGCGGACATAGAAGCGTCTGGTACTTCATGGTGTTGCCTGTTTTTTACAAACGGAGCTCGATGAGCCGCCCTCCAGGGGTGTTGTGCTTGGCATGCCTTGGCGAAATAGGGGATCTCCAACCCCTTTCCCCGCCGCTCTTCCAGGCGTCCCGCTCCAACTGAGCCTCGGCCCAACAAAAAGCGTGGTTGACGGCCTTATTTTCCCGGGAATACCTGCGCGTTGTCTCCCGACCACCCCGCTCGCTGGCAGAGGCAATGTCGGGTCTTGCTGCTCCTTGTGGGATAGCACGGCCAATGCCAGGGGTCTGGGCCTGCATTCTGACATCGGTGATCGTGCGTCGAATTATTGATATTCGAAGATGGGCCATGGCAGCTTATCGGAGGTGTCCCTTCAACCTGACGGCTCCGTTCCACACGGTATAGCTGATGGGAAGTAGTATCGCCGTAGTGGATATGTTCATCATCGCGATCTGGTCCAAATCCTCACAATTATATTTTAACAGTAAAATGATGTTCTTATATACATTACATAGTTTGGATCCCGTCGCTTTCCCTGGACCCTCCTAGATGGTATCCCCACCACCGCAAGGACCAGAATGGAGATGGGCATGGCCATGGGTATCAGCATCACGCTTGAGCATCTTGGCGCGGTCGGCGTCCCATCGCCGGGAGTTCACATTGACAGCCGGGAGCGAGTCAAAGCTAACAGCGTACTTGGCGACCGAGTGGGCAATCGCCTTAGTATTGAGCAAGAAGGCGTCCATGTTGAGGTTGTCAACCGTGTCGCCGGCCTTGTGGTAGTTGGCGTCGTAGGCAACGCCCGCCTGGCCACCGAACAACTTCGCCTCCTCCTCCGTCTTGAGCACCTCGGCGCCCGTGAACAGCCCGCCCGAGGGGATGCCGTTCTCGATGAAGGCGGCGTAGTCAGAGCGGCCAGTGAAGGCGGTCGGCACCGAGGGGGTGTTCTTGGACTTGAAGAAGTCCTCAAAATCCTTCTCGATGACGTCTGAACCCGAGGGGCCGGTCAGGTTGAAGGCGTTTCCGTCGCCGTCGTAGATGCCGTAGATGTGGTTGGGGCTGGCGATCATGTCAAAGTTGAGGTAGGCTCGGATCTTGGCCATCTCGGTTTCGCTGCTGTTGATGGATCTCATGTAGTGGTACGAGCCGAGCAGGCCAAACTCTTCAGCGCCCCAGAAAGCGAAGCGGACCGCATTCTTGACGCTGAACTTGGTGAGAGCCTTGGCCACGGTCAGAATGCCGATAATGCCGGACCCATCGTCGCTGAAGAGTTTTCTGTTAGCAAAAGGGACCCAAAGCTTCATGTTATTATTTCGGTGAACGGAATCCTGAAGACTTACTTAACACCCGGCCCGGCAGGAACGGAGTCCGAGTGACCACCGACGACAAGGACATTCTCGTGGTCGCCTCCCTTGGTCTCGGCAATGACGTTGAAGTTGACGCGCTCCTCAACGATGGCGTCGATCTTGAGCGTGGCCGTGACAGCGCCCTGGGACAGCTGAGCGAGTATGGCCTGGCCATCCGCCTGGCTAATGCCCACAACGGGGGCATAGTCCAGGAAGGGGGTGCCCAGCGTGCCAGAAAGCAAGCCCTCCGCGTTGTTGTAGATGATGGCGGCGACCGCACCGGCAGCCTTTGCGCTCAGCGCCTTTTGCGAGAAGGTGCAAGTGCCACGCGAGATGAGGGCAATCTTGCCAACCACATCGGCCGGGAAGTCGGCCATTTCGCAGCCCAGGTTGGCGATGGCGAGGAGGGGCGCCGTCACCTCACCTGGAGTGCCAGGGGTGTAGGTCAGGATCTGGCTCTCTATTGACTGTTCGCCGACCTTCAGGTCGCCCGAGCCCGTCGAGAAGATCTCGGTGAAGGGCTGCTTGACCACGTCGTAATACCCGAGACACTTGAGCGTCTTGTAGACCCAATCCACCGTGGCATTGTGGCCAGCGCTCCCAAAGGCACGGTTACCGCCATTCTTGTCGGCAAAATGCTGGAGTTTGTTGGCGCCGTCCAGGAGATCATGCGATTTCATGAGAGACTGCAGCTTCTCGGAATCTACCAACGGCTTGTCGGTAGCGCTGGCCAGGGCGGGCAGCGCCACGGAAAGAAGCGACGTGGTGGTGAACCTCATCTTGAACTAGAAGCCTCAGCGTGCGCGTTAAAACCCGAGATTTTGGTCGATGGCCGTCACCGTGTCACGGACATGAAGACAAGAGGAGAAGGGGGCCGGGGGGCATGAGCGGCGGGCGGGACAGAGTGCCCAATATCAGTATATGTAATTTGACTTTCCAGGACCCCGGACAGCCAATTCCGCCTGACGTGAGCTTTGGGTGTAATTTGCAGATTGCGTTCCGTGGTAGCATGGTAACGTTGATTAAAGTCTGGACCTTCTCGAAGTCGCAAGGCGCCATCTGGGAGCACAATCGCGTCTGGGCGCGAAGCCGCTTGAGGAAGTTTGTTGCAACCTTTGCCCTGGCAACTGCCCTCTCGAGTAAAGAACGGAGCGGCTGCAGGGCCCATGTATCGACAAGCATCGTCCTGCAAGCCGCCACCGCTAGATCCGCAACGGCAGGTCGGCAGCCGTCTTTGGCTGGGCGATGTCTGGGCTTTCCGGGGATGTGGGGCTGGATAAAAGCCCGTTGTGGATTTTCGTGGATTCCAGGCATCAATTTCAACGGCCCAACCTATCAGAGTCGATTTGCACATCAACGTTCCAGATATGCCGCGAGCCAAGACATGCAACTCTATCGCGCCCCGACCTATATTTCGCCGTACCTTCCTTCCTCTGGTTGCAATGCGCGATGCCCAGACCAGCATCGCACGCAATGTCGCTGCTGACCTGCTGATCCTGGGACCAATGCCGCCTGCCCGTGCGGACGGACCGCCTGGTGGCGGCCGGGTGACTGGCAACGGGCGATCTCAGAGGCGATGCCAACAGGATAGGGGTGGCACTTTGGGGGCTTGCGATGGCAGGAATTTTTACTGTGGTTCTTTTGTAGCTTATCACGTGCTTATCTGGATTCTGGACGAAGATGTTGTGTTGATAAACATAAAGCGTGCAGTAGTTACACGTACCTTCGTACATACAACGACCTACATATCTAGCAGATCACACCCATCGCTGTGTCCGTCCAAAGTTCTCCCAGAAACTTTGCGCGAGCAGGGGCTGGCCCAACCTACCCGCTGGCTTGTGCATATGTTCTCTGAACGATCGGCAGAAGGAAAAATCCTCTATCAGGGCAGCAACCGCATAATTGTAAAATTTGCCCAAACCGAAGAGTTTGTTGTAGAAGCGATTCATCGACGACTGAAGTTTTATCCGATCATTTGCCCTTTGACGTGCGGATCAGCGGTGTCAATCGTGTTCAGTCGGATGCTGCCTGCAGGTGCTACACAGGGCCATGACGTCACTCGTGCGTCCTCGTCCCACCAACGGCGCCAAGTCCCGACTTTGACACTTGCGGCTCCATCTGCTCCATTCTCTGCTCCATCGACGCACGCGACCAGCGTCGTGATGGCGACAGATACCACTTCCTCAGACAATGAGTCCCGAAAGAGCCCATACTCTATCCGGAGGTCAGGACGCCCGTTCACAAAGTCGTATCGAATCTATTTCGAGCGCACCAAAGACCATGTCCCCGTGTCTCCCTTCCACGACATCCCCTTGTACCATGATAAAGATGCGGGCATCTTGAACATGGTGGTTGAGATTCCGCGGTGGACAAATGCGAAACTTGAGGTATGTGGTCTTTTCATCCGCACTCATCGTTTCAACTCCGTCGCCCGTGCAATCAGCTACTCACAAAGTGCAGATTTCGAGAACCGAAAGCCTCAATCCCATCAGCCAGGACACACTGCACGGCAACCCTCGGTTCGTCAAGAGCTGCTTCCCATACAAGGGCTACATCTGGAATTATGGAGCGCTTCCTCAGGTTGGTGCACTCTCAATATCCGAAACCATCATAATCACCAGAAATTGCTTGAACCGAACTTATGATCCCAGACATGGGAAGACCCACACTACAAAAACCCCGACACCCACGCCAAAGGCGACAACGACCCGCTCGATGCCTGCGAGATTGGCCGGGCCGTTGCCAAGCCCGGCGACGTGAAGCAGGTCAAGGCCCTCGGCATCCTCGGCCTGATCGACAGCGGCGAGACCGACTGGAAGGTCATTGTCATTGACGTGCACGATCCCCTGGCAGAGAAGCTGCACAGCCTTGACGACGTCGACAAGCACCTTCCCGGCTTGCTCGACGCCACAAGGGATTGGTTCCGGGTTTACATGGTTCCTGACGGGTATCCGCCGAATGAGTACGCCTTTGATGGGAAGTTTCGGGATGCAGAGTACGTGTTGGGGCTTACTCCGTAATGTTTGTGGTCTGAACGGCGCTGACAAGCTTCGGGGTAGCTACGCCAATCGTATCATTGATGAATGTGAAGCTGCGTGGAAGAAGTTGGTTCGAGGAAAGGCTAAGCACGGGGATATCTCATTGTAGGGCTTCCGTCGAACAGGTTTGAGTGTTTCCAGGGGATGCTAACTCCATCTGCTGCAGAGTCAATACCACCCTGTCAGGGACCCCCGGGAAGACTGACCCGGATACCATCGACTTGCCCCCTGACGAGGAATTACCACCGGCCCCCATCGAGCAGGATCTTGAGGAGTGGTTTTTCGTTGACAGGGACTCGTTGGACACCACCGAGGCCTCGCTGGCGTCAAGCTCTCTTAACATTGTCTTGAATACCGTGTAGCACCATCACAGAGCTCGTGGGGACCTTCGGCCCCCTTCAACTGCCGAAGGCTGCACTGCAGCAATACAATTACTGGTTACATGTCAACACTAGCGCTCCAGATCCGCTGGCAACTCCGCCACCCCTTCTTTCCTCTCATGGCCAAACCCGCCCGAGTGTCCCCTTTTGCCCGCAGACTCCCAACCGACCTCTTCACCGGGTAACCTGGAGAAGCTCCCCGACCGCACACTCCCACTACCACTATGCTTATTAGCAAATCCCCTTCCACCCCCACGTCCCATCGAGTCCAGCTCAACCCTCTCGCCCCATGCACCCCCTCCGCCTAGACCCTTCCACATGCCCCAACCACCACCGGTACTACTCCTACTACCCATATCATCCCACCCACCGCGCGTCAGCTCAGGCAGCTCAACCCGCGGCGGCCCGGCATCATATCTGCCGTCTTCAAGTCCACTACCAGCTTCAGCATCACCGTGACCCAACCTTGACGGACTCAGTCCATCTTTAACACTGACGGTCGTAGTACTTGGGCTATGATGTGCAGCACCAGCAGCAGCGGTTTTGATACCAACTAACTCCTGATGCAGCTCATTATCCTCACTACCGTGACCGCCGTGACCACCACAGTCCCTGTTCAAGTTGCTCGCTGTGCGTCCGCCTGTGGCTGCGGCGCGCTGCATCCCGCGTCGGTAGGCGAACCACAGCAGTACAGAAAGCAAAGCTAGGAAGAGGATGCCGCCGGCTATGCCGATGCCGGCTTTTGCTGCTGTTGATAAGGGATCATCTGCACCGCTCGGAGGTGTTGGTATGGGTGGGATCGTGGAAATCACGGTGGAAGTTCCTTGGGATATGAAGAGCGTGGAGGTAATTGAGGAGGGCCCGGTTGTCGTGAGCGGAACTTGATGTTGAAGGGTGGATGATGCGGAGGAGGAGGCAGTTTGCTGCGATGCGTACAATACCTCAGTTAGTATCACGCGACCACGCGAGAAATGGTTGGGGGCAGGGGGGAGGTGTCAGGGGCTCAGGTTGCGCGACATACCCCGGTGCTTTGTGTACTTGTACCAACGCCTGAGGCCCCGGCGAAACGGAACCGGGGCGAGTAGTCGACGCTCCCAGAGTCTTCAATCCGCAGCTCATACGAGTCTGTGGGCAACGTCGACGGCGGTGTCCAGGTGTATGCTTCGCCCTCGTAGTCCGAGACTAATACCAGTACCGGCTGCAGGTCTGCGTCGGGCCCGTTCATGAGCGTGATGGTCACGGCGCCACGATTGTTGGTCCAGGTGATTGTGAACGGGGCCCCGGCCTCAATGTAGTAGTCGGGATTCGTGAACGTGACTGCTGCCAGGGCAACCCCTGGGAGGTGGGCGAGGAGCGCGGCCCATGGCCATATTGCGCGTTTGGTGAACATCGTCTATTGAAGATGGCCTACAGAGATGACTATCGTTGGGTTTTGGTTAGACCGCTAGAGTACTGGCAGGTTGAGCTTCTGTTCCATAAGAGCGTGGCGGGTAAGGGGGGGAACATGGGAAGGGGTCCAGAAGTTAAGGTAGGTATTGTACCGAACAAACACCAAGGACTCGTCGTCGTCGCCATCCCGGGAACGGGAAAAGGGATGTCTCCAGGACAGAGAAAAGATCATGTTGGAGTTTCAACGCTGTGCAACCCCCTTTTCATTTCTCGCCAAGTTCCGAAGAGGCGCCGAGTTTGTGGCTCCGTGGCTGCTGATAGGAAACGAGACAAAGTGGTGGCGCATCGAGCGCACCAATCGTCAGCTTCTGCAAAGTTCAATGGCGCAGCTGGAAATGATTGTGATCGATCAGTACCAGTTACTGTTAGCAAGCTGGTATCACCCCGAACGACCCAACTGTGAACTGTGCTGCTTCGTCTAGCACATTACCAAACACTGAAGAGACGGGAGCTGCCAGGCTTTGTCAGGAGAGTACTGGGCTAGCAAATTGAGTCAAGCATCCCCGATGCGTGTCTTATTTCTTCAATATATACTCAAATGATAGACAAGAAAGTATGTGCAGGGTGAGCAAAGCAAGAGTATTTACAAGAATATCCACCACATGTGCTGCCGCGTCCAAAGGACAGTATTACGCTAACCTAGTAGCCCTCAGCAAGTCGACACAAAGTTGGTAGCCTTGCAGTAAGTGCCATCAGGGCCGGAGCCAATCTTGGGGGGCTCATCGCCATCATTGTTGCCCGTGAAGCGGTCGCAGATCTTTCCGCTGTCCTGGCAGCTGTTGGAGACGACGCACGTGTCGCCGTAGTTGGTGTTGATGCCGCAGAGGACGCCGCCATCGACGGCAACCGAGCCGTCAATGATAACATTGCGGGCCTTGCCGTTGTTGGAGCAGTTGCCGCAGCTGCGCACGAGTTTGCCGTAGTCGCTGGCGTAAAAGTTCTTGATCGAGACGGTTCCGAATCCGTTGAACTGCACCACCTTGTCGTCGGCGTGGAACGCACCGCCGCCAATCACGTAGGACGTGCCGCTGGATTGCTTGAGGGTGCTGCAGGACAGATGGAGTTAGTATAGGGGTTGGATAGGAAGGGGGGCCTGAGATGGTGGAGAGAGAGTCCTTACAGCGCATCCTCGCAGACATCCTGCCACCAGACGTTGATCAGGGTGCTGTGTGTCTCGGTTAGCACAGTTGACGACACAAGACAAAAGTCTCTGGTAAGCTTACCATGTGCCCTTGCAGTGAACACCTTCAGCTTGGTTGGGACCAATGATAACCTATCCACCCCGTGTCATTAGCCAACCCGGTTCCTCCGTCATCAACTCGAACTCGGCAACTTACGTTGGACAGCGTGGCACCGTTCTCCAGGATGAACATGGCGTCAGCCTCGCCTGTCTCGCTCTGTCCCTTGCACACCGCGGCTGTTGCAATTTCTGTCAGTCTCCGAAAATCTCGCCTTACACTGAGGAAAAAAAACTGTCAGAAACCTACGAGAACGGTCATAGCTCTTCATGCCGCCGTCAAACGAGCCGCCAGCGGGGACGGTGATGGCCTTAGAAGTAGCAACAGCACCCGAGCTCTTGGGCAGTGTGGTGGTGACTCCGGAGGGTTGTTGGGCCTGCGTCGTCACTACTTTGCTGGTGACCAGAGTGGTTGGCTTGGCCGTGGTGACCTTGGCAGTCGTCGTGAGCTTGGGAGTCGTAGTGGGTGCCGGTGTGGGCGCCGCGCCGCCGGTGAAGTAGCACGAGCACTCCTTGGAGATCAGGCTCGGCTTGTTGCTGCAGTTGCTGGCCCAGGCGGGCAGTGCAGTAGTAGCCTTCACGGTGCTCTGGGTGAAAGTGGCGCAGAATGCCGAGGCGGTGGCCTTGTTGGCGCTCATGAAGCTGGCACAGGCGTTGCTCTTGGGGTCCAGGCAGCCCAGGACGGCCGGGAGAAGGCCGAGAAGTACGTAGTGATGCATCTTGTAAATCGGGCGCGTAACGGGGAGCTCGCTGAGCTGAGAAGTTGAAGTTGAGTCGGAAGGATCGAACTGTTTGGGAGAAGAAGTTGAAGGAAAAAGAAGGGTAAAAGAACGGACTCAAGATATGGGGTTGGACGCCCTGACTAGCTCTCTACATCAAGAAGATGCCGTGAGAGTGTGCGAGTGAGGCTGACTTTATATCTTCAACTTCCATCTTATCAGATTCCACCCTTTGAACGGCCACTGCTTTCTTTGCCCCATCACCACGTGTGCTTGTACCCGAGGAAGAGATCGTACTAGGTCGTGTAGGTGCCAAGCGTTCAAGTTTTGTCTGTTTCTCCCGAATTTCTCCACCAGTCTGTTTCATCATTCCACATCTGAAAGCCAAGCCCGGCGTGCTCGGGGGAAGTGAGAGCGTAGCCCGAGATGTCCAAATCAGTCATTGCCGCAGAAGAAGGCTGTAAGGAGAACCCTGCTTGTGTCGACTTTGCTTAGGTATCTCGGTATGTACATACATCCCGTAAAACCTAAGATAGTGTAATGATCTACACCTGTACTCGAAAAAGGCATCGCTTGACCGAGTGGTCCGAGTCGTTGGGACGGAGAAACGCGCTAGCTTTGAATGCCACCAATTAGATCCAGGGCGACATTCCAGAAGGAGCTAAACTTCTCGCAAGACTGGGCCCATCCTAGCCCCGTCAGATCCTCCTTCAATTTCCGGACGTCCACCTTCCTCCTATTTGCGGTGGGTACGGCCAAGACAAGCGTCAACCGACCCAACCGGAGGTGAAGCTTCCGCCGCGAGCGACAAAGCTACCAAGCGATCGTGGAGCTGGTCTGCGGACCTTGCCGTCTACATACCTTAACTCGCGAACGAGTACGACCGACGTTGTCTGGAGTTCTTGTGTTCTACATACCATGTATTCGGGGCCTCGGGCATGCCGGAGTTTCCGGTTGGTGCCGGCTTCGAGGGTCACGCAGGTCTACGAATTCGTCAGGTTGTCCGTTGTTGAAGCCTTCACTTCTTCTGCCGACAGCACGCAAGATGCTAAAGCCAGGTTCTGAATCAGAGATGCAAAAACGGGCTGTTCGTGCGGGTGCGGACTCGGAAGAGTGCAGCCTGGAGACATTGAAGTCACCTTGGTCCTTGTTCCTGCGTCCAAGACAATGGACCTACCGACCTACCTGAGGCTACCTCCCTTACTTGGCGCAGTCCTTGTTCTGCATCCAATTTTTCCGCCTCTCGTCGTAGAGGTATTATACCTCACCAGACTGGCAGGATGAGGGGGGTCTCTGACATATGACATCGCGGCCACGCTGACTCCTGCCTCGTAACTTCGACGCAAGCGAGGTGGACAAACGCATGAATCTGAACCACATACCTACATGTACACAGATTTGGAGAGGCTCAACCCCTACCTACTCCGTACTGCACTACTCAGCATTGACTCCGGGTCCTGAGCCGCCGTGACACTGGTGAGAACTCAAAAGGAGGTACGCCTGCTGCATAGACGGCAAAACAACTGAATCTGGTACCTACTACACATGTCTAGGAGTCAAACCTAAATCCTATCGTGGGCCGAGCTGCTTCGACAGGCCATGGGCGAACGCCAAGGATCACTGTATGTTTCCATGCCATATCCCGAATCTGGCCAATCGTACTAACAGGCGTATAGTAGTAAGGGTCAAGTGGAAGACATACTGTACTTAGCTCTCTCGATCGATGATCGCCTGGCAGCACAACCTCAGTCAAGCCGTGTGACCGCGGCGTGTAACGGGGTTGGCCCCTTTCGAAACTTCAGGTAACTGCACTGTCATCATGCTCTTCTTTACCACTAGCCCCTGTGTTAGAATGCCTTCGATATGCTCACATTTAGGCTTGTGCTACGTGCTATAGGCCACTCTCAACACAATGCAATATTCTTCGAAACAGGTCCCGCCCGCTCCCAAGCTTTAACATGAATCCTCGCGACCGACACGCGTCTCGCTATACAGTCTCGTTGGTCTTTGTCCCAAACCACAAGGAGAGCATCTACCACGCCACTGCCCGGGCCACAAGCCTTATACGCAGAGCGGTCGAACAACGGGATATCCCCCTCCACTCTGTTTGGGCCCTTGAACGGTATATCCGTCTCGCCATGCCGCACTATCCCGATAAAAGATGACTGGCCAGCCCGGGCGATATCACCAAGGGGAACCATGGGCTCATAACATAGCCCACAGTGCCTCCTATCCTGGTCATACAAACGGTACACCGCCTGTTGGCCGGTGGCGTGACTCTGGCCCAGGACACAGAGATATTCCGACCTGGCTCCCCTCAGAAAAGCAGTCACGGGCACGACAAACGCTTTGAACTGGAGGATATTGGGGCCATAATCCGTCAGCGCGCTGACTGAGTCACTCCCAGCGGCATCTCCAATCCTCATCACGGACTGATTGGCTTCGTCATCTTCTCTTACCCCTCGACCCGCAACCCTAAGTACCTTCCCGCCATGAACCACCTTGAACCCATCAACGACCAACGAGACAGGTAAAGGCCTCTTGTCCTCGTCCTCACCAAACATCCGATAGTCGACGGGCCCGACAAACCCAGCCCATGACCACCCCGGACACCTCCCATTGCTGTCCGTGGCCGCCAGCAGGTCACGCAATCCTGCCACCGCCTCTTCCCGCCGTTGCAGCGGATTGACAGGCGTCCACAACAGCGCAAGGTCAAGGAACGCCCCGGGTAGCCCACAAAGCGCCACCGCCCCCGGCAAGTGCTGCGTGATAACAGCAAAGACACCCGCGAATGCATTGAGCACATCCCCCAGAAAGGTCAGTTTCCTGGGCGAGTACCCCGCCACCAGGCCCTTGTAGACGCCAAATACCACGCGGAGCAGCGCCTCGTCGTTACCTGCCGTGCCGATTCGGTTGTTCACTAAAACCCGGCCATCCAGCCGTTGGAGCTCGTGCAGGGGGTTGTTGAGGAGACTCAGCGCCGGCGTGGCGGGGGACGTAGCTTGACCCGTCTCGCAGAGCAGAATGTCCCTGTGGCAGTGGAAGTAGATGGCGTTGTGTGTGATGTAGATGCACCGCGCCGACAGGAGACGCTCTTGAAACGTCCAACCTCGTGTGTTCCATGTGGACGAGTCCATGGCCAGGGTGAGCGGGGAGGGGGATGCGGTGATCTGGACTTGTTCGATATGGCTGCTACAAGGGTTGAGTTCAAGGGTTGCGGAACGGTCCGAGATGGAGATTGTCTCTGTGTTAAGCGGGGTGCGAGTGCCGGGCCGGATGCCGGGGATGCCGGACGCCGCGTCAGAACCGGGAATAATGATGATGGTGGCGAAGGCGCGTGAGTAGACTCTGTCCATCTGCTGGATGTTTTGACGTTTAGTCAGGTCGTCGTCTTGAACAATGCACAGTGCGTCAACCCACAGGAAACGCTCGCCAAGGGTATTAACCAAGGCCACGGCGTCGGTGACGGTTTGCGGGAGCGGGGAGTCGCGGTCAGATCGGAGCCCGCCTTTCATCAGACGGGAGGCCAGGTTCGATTTGATGGTTTCGGACATGGGCGCATTGCCCCATACGTGGCTGAGAGCAAAGTACTTGACCGCAGATGTTGCCCGGACCAGACACTCGTCGATTACGTCTATAAATAGCATGTCGATGGGGGAAGCGAGACGACTTGCTAGCGCTTGTCCGTTGCATTGTCGGCCGTGATTGTTGTCACACTCCCGGAGGGCGCGTTTCAAATACTCTATGGGTAGTTCTTGATACCGGTTCAGCGTGTCCGGTCTTAGTATGGTCAAAGCTCCGACCTCTTTCAAGCCATATGACACCCGCAAAATTTCCTCTCCGTTGTCGAGATGGGTTGGTTCGATACTGATGCCCTGGATTTCGGGATCAATGGCAGCGAGCCTAGGATGGAGCCCCTTCACCTTGTTATCAATGATGAGACTAAGCAGGAGGCAGCACACCGCGCAGGAATGCCTCATGCAGAGCTGTTCGTAGTTCCCATACGGTATAAATTGGACCCGCGAATTCCACTTCCAACCACATTTCGACGACGGCTCAAGCACCCGGAGCTTTCGGCAGGCTCGGCAGAGGCGCGGGTTTGGATAACCCCGTCCTTGTGCTCCCTTCTCGCGGGCTTGTCGTTCAAGTTGGATCTCTCGATTGATGAACTGATCGGTCGGCAGGGGCGTCATATCAGTATAGCCAAATACCTTCTGCACTACGGCTGGCATTTCGACGATAGACTTCTTGGTGGTGGCATCACCAACAAGCGCGCGACTCCCAAACTCGGTGGTGTACTCGGCCGGAGCCCACGGCTTCTTACCCTTGCTAGATTCCTCGGTAGTTCTGGCCTTGGCAACTTTGTCTCTCACCCGTTGCTCGAGCTCGTCTTCCTCTAGATCCTCGGAGGCCTCGATTGCATCGGCATACACCATGATCATGTGCTTTTGTTGGTTCCACAGCGTGACGGATGCATTGGGAATCCCAGTCGTCTGGCAGGCGGTGCGAAAGTACCTCTGTAGCCTCTCGCATGCCGACTTTCGGATTCTGTTGTCCTTGGTGGCCCTCGAGATCTTCCCTAAATACCTGGCAAGCGAGATGGCAGCAATGCCCGGTCCCCGGGGTCCGCTGTCCGCGTTCTCCACTACGGCGAGTAGGTGATCAAGCTCGCTAGTCAATGTATACCGGCGGGTGAGCAGAGTGCCGTAGCGCCTATTGTTAATGCCCCGTCGGGTATAGTCTCCTTTGGGCATGGTGGTGATTAGCTCACTGGCTGTTCGAATCAACGACTCCAACTCATCGATCTCGCTAGTTTTATCTGCCAAAGTCTGCGCATATCTTAAATATCTCGACAGTTCCGGGCCCCTGGACGGATGAGTTGGAGGTCTCCAGCGTATCCGTGTTTCGGTGAGAGAAAGGGCTTTGAGAAGGTCGTCTAGGTCGCCCTTCTTGTCGTACCTATCAGCATACATACCGGGGAGTCGTTCAAAGATCTCCGCAAAGTTGCCATTCAAGATGGTTTCCACCGAGCGGTGTCGCATCATCTCTGCAAGCGCGAATTCACCACAGCAGATGGCGTTATCCAGGTCGTCTAACCTTCCTGTATCTTCTGATCTGGAATACATTATGGCGCTACGTTGTAAGAGTGCGGCCGCATAAGATGGGCTGTCTGGCTGGGACTCTTGAATTAGTTGGTCCAAGAGGCGCATTACTTCGTCATTGTCTGCATCATTGCGACGCGTCTTGAACCGGTTCCACAGCCTAGCAGTCAAGTTCGAAAGACCTGGTGCGTAAAATTTGCTGTCCTTTGGGGCTATGGAGATCAATTCTCGCCCAGTGGCAATTGCGTCATCTAGGTCGTGGTCGCGATGAAGGTGCTGGAAGCGGCTTGATTGCGAGCATCCCAAGCCATTGAGCATCTTGAGGTATACGTCCTTGTTGTTGTCTGGAAAGCCCATGCTGACAGCCTCGTTTTTAGCTCGAAGGCTCAGCTCGACAGCCTCATCTAGCAAAGCTGGAGCGTTGGTGATTTTGAACTGGGACACTCGCATGTTAGACAAGTCATCGAGGTATCCAGGTAAGTCGGGGGATGTGTCCGGCAGCCGGCGCAGGATAGTCTCGAGCTGATCTATTGCACCAAAGAGATCGGCGGGGTCCTGCAAGACTCGAAAATTGTCCCAGAGCTCTCGGAGGAGGCTTGCTCGCATCTCGATTTCCTGATCGGATGCTACCTGGTCTAACGAAATCTTGGTGGAGAGCAGGTCCAATCGGGAAGCTGTACGCTGCTTCATCACTTGACGCCAGTCGTTAAGCGAGTCGCTTACAACTGAACTGTGGTCTTCATTCATTCTCGACGTATGATGCTTTGGTAGGAGTGGTGGGATTGTAGTAGCGTTATGTTATGTTAACGCAAGGCTACGGATGATGTGTTGGTTCAAGAGGTGAAGTTGGAGCTGAAATTCCTGGAAATGGTTGGCATCAACGGAGGTCACGTGTAATCAGGCTTGCAGTCGCACTGTGCTTGTCTCACTACATACTGTACCGTACCTTAGTACGTCCGTACTCGTCAGGGCTTCATAATCGACCTGCCCTCTACGAAAGTAGTACCTTTCGGGGCCAAAAGGCAGCTTTGGTAAAGGCACAATTATAGGGGCTACACCGCGATAGTGCACGCAGGTGCCATAGGGTGCTCCGCTCTTTCAAGGTTTCCCCGTTTCGGCGCTTACAGCACCTATCCCAAAGATCTCAACGTCTTCGGTTTGTGAGCGTTCGGGCACTGCTTGGCGAACCTAGGCGCTATCAAAGATACTTACAATGCGATAGGTACTAGTACTATGAACTCAAAGGGGCTCCAAGACTACCTACCTTAGGTACCTAAGGTATATTATATACGGAGGTTGGGGCCAAAAGTTATCACCACCCTCCTCTTGCCAAGACTGCCAACGCTCCCAAGACAGTAAGGTTCGCACAGAGCAGTAAGCCACCCACTGTAAGCCACTATAGTCAACCTACTTAGAGGCCAATCACTGCGTCAATTACAGGGCCATTACCGGGCCACTCCAGTGCCCACTTGCACTGTGACCTGATTCTCGGTATGGAAAATACAGTACGTTTCTCTTCCTCTAGTTTTTCACACGTTGATAGGCTTGGCACCAGCCCTAACGTGGTGATAACTTTTGGCCCCAACCTCCGTAGTCTAGATGCGCCATCTTAACAATAAAAGTGTATAAATACCTTTTGACTCTATGAGTCTAACCTTTAGATACCTATATAGTATTTAACCCTCAAATGTGTCGGCTGTGTTGCGTTGGGCTGAGAGAGATGTCTGGTGGCATAACTCTAAATGTGGGCGAGACGTCGTAACGCAGGGCCAGTGGTAGGTAAAGACCTGCTGTGGTAAAGAACTGCATGGTGACGTTACAGTCACCCGAAAATCAAAAAGGGGCCAACCCGATGTCCCCGTCACTCGGCTTGACAGTGCGACCTGCCAGGCGATCATTTATCAACAGAGCTAACGCGTCGTGGATCCCCTCCCCGATTGCCGGTCTTCGTCTCACACAAACGGAGCAAAGGTGCAAGTAGGTGCCACGAACGGTGCCTCGTGGTGCTTAGGTACCTACCTATTCTTGGTATTGATCGATCTTCTAGAGTCGTGTAGGCAGTCCGTTCGATGGGGTAGCTTGTGGTTGTTGGAGTGTCCAGCGAATCGTGACAAGATCGTGGGATTGTCCTGGCACCTGCCATACCCTACTCTGTGTACGAGACTCCGTTCACCGTTGGCGCCTAACGGCAGTGATGCAACTATAGGTAGGTACGTACGACTCCTGGCCTCCTTTGGGCCTCCAGGGCAGTCGTCTGCTCTCTGAACGATGTTCGGACCCAGTGTACCAAGTACTGACTTGAGACTAACTGACATCACTGCCTGCTTTCAAAAGTTTCATCAACAAAATCCAAATATCCTCCTCCCCATTTGTTCAAGGAGTCAACCAAAACGGCCCACATTGGCTCCAAGGAAGTGCCCAGCAGTAAGTGGAGATAGCTGCGATTCGGCGAATAGAGTTGATTTGAGGCTTTGTTGACTATCTATGTCTCAGACTAGTACACACTTGACATCATTAACGACCCAGCCAGTCCAGTGCCAACTAGAAGCAGTACCTTAGTTTTCTGATGACAGCATCCGCAAGTAAAATTTGAAACCTCTCGAGATGTTTGCTCGCGTCGGCACGCCTGACGACAGGCAGATGCTCAGCCGCTTGCATCACCGAGCCCCTGAGACAAAGTACCACATCGAGCGGGTCTGGTTCAGAGTTCAGACTGTCATCACGGCAAGTATCTCCGTTCAAGTCAATGGAGACCCGTAGTTGACGACATTGAAGATCATCGTGCGTCAAACGCTGTGGAGTAGGAGATAGATAGCCACGTATAAATAGAGCCAAAACACAGGCATGGACATCCTCGTTGGAGTAAGAACACCCCATGTAGCAATCCAGCCCTACACGCACATGACATGCATCCCAGTGAATTTTCCCTTGACGCCGAGCACATCATCCCCTTGCTAGCAATCACGACAACCCTGATCAGGAAATGTGTACGATGGACGACCATACTTCAGAGCTCCTCGACATCAGCCAGTTCGACACGCAGGGCTTCTGTCCAGGATATCCCTTGCGCAGGCACCGATACGAGAGCCTGGCGAACTCTGGATGTTACGAAGCCAGGCAGGACTGGATACACTATGTCGGACCGGCCGAGGAATTTGGGAGCTGCGATCCGACCAACGGCAACTTCACAGCGCTGGTCTTACCACTGACTAAACCGGAGAGACTGCACCTCGTTGCGTACATTATCGAGTGCGAGTTCATTAGAGTCCTTTATCCGTGTTGAACTGAAAGCGCCCACTAACTGAATCGAATAGATGCCTTCCTACATGATAATGTCGTCGAAGCAGTGATGCCGGACTCGGTGAGCCCTCCGCTTAAACTCCTCCCCTCTTGAGACAAGTGTTAACTCTGCCAGTCTACGAATAACGGGGACGACTTCCACCTTGGAGAAGCCGAGAAACGGCAACGCAATGTCCGAATGGGGCGAAAGCAGATCCAAGCCAAGATGATGTATCAACTCGCCCGTACGGACAAACGATGCGCGGAACGAGTGAAACGGGTTTGGAAGACCATGCTGTCAACGACCTTGAAGCACAAATCCGACTCCTTTGCATCGCTCGAGGAATACCTGAATTATAGAATTATCGATACTGGAGGCTAGTAAGTGACAACCATGCCTGTAATCACCAGCCTTCACCCTGGCTGACCAACCCAGTTGGGTCGAGTCAGTCATGCTCTTTGGAATGGGCATGACTCTGACCGAGGAAGAGGACGCCCAGCTCGCCGAGGTAGTCCGGCCATGCTACGCCTCCCTGGCATTAGCAAACGACTACTTTTCCTTTGACCGCGAATGGGAAGAGGCTCAGAACGGCGGCCCACCTCCTACCAATGCCGTGTGGCTGTACATGCGGTGGAACGGCATCCCTATGCCGGCGGCTAAGAAACTCGTGAGGGAAGCATCCAACCGTTACGAGGCAAGATTCCTCGAGCTCTGCGACTCGTTCAGGCGCAACAACCCCCTCTACTCGGAGAAGCTGGATAAATACCTGCGGGGCCTGGCTTACCAAATCAGCGGTAATGTGGTCTGGAGCTTGACCTGCCCAAGATACCACCCAGAGTTTCGCTATGATCCGAATGCTGGGATGGAGGATTTACTCACAGCCCAGGCGAGGGGTGATGGAGGCGCTGTGTCGGGCGGGGAAGCTGATTACACCGCGGAGCATCGCCAGTCCATCATCTCACTGGAGTCCCAGCACACGGCGTCCTCGACACGCTACTCGGCATCAGATTGGCAGTCTTCGAGATCCTCATCTTTCTCTGAAATTTCGGTGGATGGAGAGGATGGAGAGACACATGCAGTCAAACTGCCAGCTGAGCAAGGGTTGGATACCAAGGTATGATGGGACAACGAGTCTCTTGTGTGGTATTCGGCTCCCAAGCTGACCATTTTTGCAGCATGTTGCCGCCCCATTTGACTATGTCGCCTCACTACCTTCAAAAGGAGTAAGGACAACACTCATAGATGCCCTCAATCTCTGGTGTGACCTCCCTGATACCACGCTCGCCGGCATAAAGGAGGTCGTCGACAAGCTGCATACAGCGTCATTAATGTGAGCCTCGCCCAGCCTCACAACCCGGCCCGGCCAATGGATTGCTGATCATTTGCCAGGTTCGACGACATCGAAGATGGCTCAGAGCTCCGTCGTGGCAACCCTGCTGCCCACGCAGTCTATGGTGTGCCCCAGACCATCAACGCTGCAAGCTTTGCTATTGTGGATGCCGTAAGCAAGGCTCAGGATATACCAGTGACCGGAGCTGTGGACATTGTTCTAGGTAAGTGTGTGCTAGCCAACTGGCTCCCCGTGCTGAGCGCCAACATTGAAGCCATTCGAAACTGACATGAACCTCATGAAGAGCAACTCCGGGACCTCCACATCGGCCAGAGCTACGATATCCACTGGACTCGGCATTCATCATGCCCGTCGGAGACAGAGTATCTGGAGATGGTTGCAAAGAGTATGTACAATCACCTGTTACTGTCTACTGAGCCTGTGTGCAGTCTGCTGACATTGAGGGACAGAAACCGGTGGATTGTTTAAACTTATCTCGCGCCTGATGACGACAGGGCTTCCTGACATGTAGGGCGATCTCCTGACAACCCTTTACCGAACCAAGACAAGAAAGCTAATACGCACCCAGCACAAAATCAACGATAGATGATCTTGTCACCCAGCTTGGCATCTATTTCCAAATCCGAGACGACTTTAAGAACCTCAACTCAGACGAAGTGAGTTCCCTTCATAAACTTATCTGAATCCCAATTCCCGAGGAACTAACACACCATGACTTTCAGTACGCGAGTCAAAAGGGATTCTGCGAAGACCTCGACGAAGGAAAGTTCTCCTTCCCGCTTGTCCACTATCTGACAAAGGGACAAGAATCTCCTCCATTCATGCTGCGAGAAATCATGCAGCAAAGACGAGAGAGCAAAGGCTTGAATGTACCGTCAAAGATGCTCGCTCTCCAGCAGTTGAAGAAATCGGGAAGCCTCGAGTACACGCACAGGACACTGAAACGGCTGGAAGTCCAAATCAATCAAATCATTGGGCGCCTTGAGAGGATCACAGGGAAAGATAACTGGGTTTTGAGGTTATGCATGGGGGAACTGACAGTTTAGTTACTACGCAACCGCTAGGCTCATGTGCCATATGTACTATTAGTTCGATGTGAGCATGTAATACACCTACTACTAGTCTAGAGCCATAGAATGTTCCTACCATGACACTATGTGAAACTTCTGCCTCTCCGTAGTATTGTTCGCTTGAAAGCGGCGTAAGACTCCATACCTACGATTCGGAAACGCGTATACCATGAATCGGATTTAACGGGGCTGGGAGCTCCACAGCACTGGCATTATGGCGTCAATCACCCGGAGTTTAGATCTTGTATTACAAACAAAGTTGCTCCTTGGCGATCTTTCCGGCGGACCGGCCCGGGGACACGAGTCACACGACAGGCCACGGTAGGGCTTGACCCCCTGGCAAGTGCAACGCCGGATGGTTTTGCCTCGCATTCGCTTGCTTATCCCTTCTCGCTCTCACCAGTACCACAGGATGTGGGGTAGGACTCGGAGTTACACTAGTGCTGAGCAATGCGGTACGGAGGACTCATAACTTCACCGTTGAATACCACGGAGTTAACACGGCTATTAGTAAGATTTACTAAGGTATCGATGTATGGCTTGAGATAGCTACGTACAGCACCGTCCAGTCCAGTTTACAGCCGTCCCTGCTACGGAGTACTAGACGCTGTAATGCCTTAACGGTTATATATAAGGTAGGTACCAAGCAACAACAACATCCCGTCTCCAAACCGCAGTTCCAACATCTGCGCCAAGTCGGAAAACGTGCAGACTCCTACAGCAGATCTCTACAGACACCATAACCATGACTAAGACACACCTTGCAGCGATCCTCCCCCAAAAGGGCGGCCCCTTCGTGGTCGGAGAGCGCCCGACGCCCGAGCCGGGCTCGAACGAAGTCCTGATCGAGATCAAAGCCGTCGCTCTCAACCCAGTCGACTACAACCAGCGCACACTCGGGGTGCCCCCTGTCCCGGTGTACCCGGCCGTGATCGGACAGGACGCGGCCGGGGTGGTCGCCAAGCTCGGCCCCGGCGTGGCCTCCACCTCCCCGGAACTTAAACCCGGAACCCGCGTCCTGGCGCTCGCAACATCCTTCTACCGCGACGGCCTCCCCGACTACGGCGCCTTCCAGCAATTCGCCCTCGCCCAGTCCGAACTCGTCATCCCGCTCCCCGACTCCCTCTCCTTCGAGCAAGGCGCCATCATGCCCCTGGCCGTCACCACCGCCTGGAACGCCTGGACAACAATCAACATCCCGCTCAACACCCGCTTCACCCCGCAGGACAACCAAGCCGTACTAATCTGGGGCGGGGCGAGCAGCTGCGGGACCTTTGCAATCCAAACCGCCAAAACCCTCGGCTTCACCCGCATTTACACGACCGCCAGCCCCAAACACCACGCCTACCTCAAATCCCTCGGGGCCCACGCCGTGTTTGACTACCACTCCCCCACCGTCGTCTCACAAATCGTCAACGCAGTCAAACACGACGGTGTCATTCTCCGCACAGCACATTGCGTTGTCAACGGGGGTCTGCAGCCAACGCTGGACGTGCTCAAGGAAACGAAAGGTGATGCGAAGGCAAAGGTGGTTTACTCGCCGCCTCTGCCGCCCGACCACCCCACGCTGGAGAATACAGAGATCAGGATGAACTGGCCGCCTTTGGATCCCGTGGAGAGGGACAGGCACTTCTACGAGTGCTTTCACGGGTGGCTGAAGGACGGGCTGCGGTCGGGCTCGGTGGTTCCCAGTCCGGCGAACATCCAGGTTGAAGGGGGCGGTTTGGAAGGGTTGAATTCGGCGTTGGAGAAGTGGAATGCTGGTGTTAGTGGGACGAAGATTGTTGTGCCGCTTTAACGCATGATGTCACGGTGTTGTCACGCAAGGAGGTTAAGTTACCTAGGTACATGTGTCGTTGCCATTGGGGAGCGGCATGAAGAAGGTGCTTGCTTGCAAGATTGTAGACATGAGCATGATATTGCTTGCGTGAGGAACAAGAACAGTCCCTCACTGAAGGTGCTGAGCCGCCTAACTACTGATATAGTAATCTACCTAGTGCTGTAGAAGCTGTGTGTGTGTCAGGACCTGGGGCTTAAGGCCTCAGGTCCGTGTAGCATTCTGTCCAGACCCACCCCGGAGTCGCCGTACGGTCGTCAGGCGGCACTTGAGGAGCCTCCGCCCGTTAGGTTCCACAAGACTCGAGCACGTCGCTCTCCCTGGCCTGGGTGGACTTCCTCCCGTCGAGCGTCAATTGAAGCCGGCACAGGACATCTGCCTCCTGTCCCCGTTCCGGATGTACAGGCAGTCTATGAATGTCAGTTTCGGTTTCGCGTGAAGTAGGTATATTAGTAGTTAGAAAGAAATGCTTACTGCCGTGGTATTGTCCGCCATTACTGTTAGTCCAGTAAGTGCACCGAGTTCCGGCCTCGCGGGCCACAGGCTGGCCCTGCCAGGTGCAAGACTCGTGGGCACGGATGGTATCGCCATGGTAATTGACATCCCACCAGTTATCGTTGGCAACCCAGACCCCATTGGCGTCCTTGGTCCAAGGCTCCGGCGCCGGGGCCGGGGCCGCGTGTGTGCCAGTGGCGAAGGCAAGAACAGCGGCGAGAAAAGCTGTGGTGAACTGCATTTTAATGATGTTGACAGCTGGGGGCTGGTGGTAGCTCTAGTAGGTGGATAGGCTTGTGGTTGTTCAGAGGAGTGAGAGATGGATGAAGAAATTTTTCACTTCGCAGGAAAACGTTGAGCCTTCTTATACAAGAGGTCGAAGCACGGTCTTCATCTTCGCGGTGTTATCGTTCGATGAGTAAGAGAGTTCGAGTCCGATCCAGACGGGACGGTAAACATTCGCCTTTCATGCCGAACTAAGCCTCGAAGGAGGAGCATGAGTACGATTCAGGCGTCAATAATTATTAGTCAGAGTCACCCTGAGGGAGTTGCAGCTTACGTCCTATGGCCTCTGGCCCCCTGATGATACGTCGTTGACTTATCGGGTAGTGTAAAGTGATGTTTATCTTCAGCTCAAACTCTAAGAGGTAGTAGAACTGATCTCCACGGCTGCATTTGAGTCTGGCGATTTATGAGTCCGACCCGCGTGTTGTATCCAATATGATGACATCCGAGCTTTGCCGCCACGTAGTCCGAGCCGTGGTAGTACTAGTATGCAGGCTGGGATCCGATCTCGAGCCGATCTGACGGCCGAGTCCGACTGTAGACCTTCCGACCCATTTGGGAGAATTTGAAAGAGTCCGAAGATCACACAAATACGACTTCCAATGCCACCTCTGATCATAAGAGCAGTCGCTTTCACAGTCCGATAAGGATACCGATCGGTATGGTAAGCCCGCTAGCTGCAAAACCTACAGTAGGATACCACCCCTGAGTAGGTAAACAACGTGATTTGAAAGAACATACAGTCTGACCACAACTTACACAATGCACCCCAAGGCTGTTGAAGAACGCTAGACATCCATTAGGCGCATCCCAAGTCGGGAAACCCTTGACCGGCGTCTTCAGCTGGCCCCCTAACATACATATATAGTCTCGCACTTACATGCACACGCATAGGCATCCCTCACCCCTCCGAGCGACCTTGCGCTCCCGATCTGCTCGACGTGCCCTGGTAGGCCGAGGATCAGCCAAGGCCTGACGATTTCTTCTCTCGCCGCCCCCTCCACGATTGCTGACGGCAGGAAGACTGGTAGCACTCTCACCGGCCCCGGGCCCTCCACGATTGCGGATGGTAGGAGCACTGGTAGCACTCGCCGAACTCGCGCCGCCCACGGGAGGCAGAGTGTCCCTCACCGCAAAGACTCCAAACGGAACCGCCGAGGGATGTTCTGCTTCCCGCTGTGCGACCGAGGCCAAACCGCTGTTGTCAACAGTCTTGTCCAGCGACGGTAGTGGATCCCGCCGCCGTAGTCGCTCCTCTGGCTTGAGACGCGGTAATGACGGCAGGCCGGATGCCTCCCTGACGATGTCGAAATCCACGATTTTCACCCGCCACACTTGGATGGGCTTGTCGTTCCATACGTCTCGGTGTCGGTCAGGGTCTCGTTCGACCGTCTGTGCGATGCGACCTCCGGGGGCGACGTTGATCTCCTTATTTTGCTCTTTCCAGTCGCGGGAGCCTTCTTTGTACCGCTCACGTGCACGCCTCCGAGTCGTCTCATCCGGGACTGACAACTCAAATTCAATCCTAGCACGTTCCCTCCTTCTCCTGGACCGCTGGGCAGCTTCAGCTTCCATCTTTAGTCTGTCCTGGGCCTCGGCTTCCATCTTTAACCTGGACTCGGCGCTGTGTCTGCCACTGGGCCTAGGTTCGAAGGACGCCCCTATACCCGGGTGCCCGTGCCCGGGGTTTGCTGGCCTCCTGGGTATACCAGGCCCCATGGGTATGCGCCCGCGAGCCTGGAATTCCACCTTCGGCCCCCAGCTCTGAATCTCATCAAGATTCCATTTGGACCAGCTGATTCCACTACTAGGGAATGTTATCCCATAACGGCTTTGCGGGGTTCTAGGGCGTCCCAGCATCGTCTCCAGCTGCTTTAGCTCCTTCATAGCGTCCTCCACTCGCTGAGCTAGTTCTTTTCCCTTTTCCAGCTGGTTAGTCGCAGTTGTAAGAAAGTCAGCCGACCTAAACTTCGCTGTGTCGAGATCTTCTTTCATCTTGTCTAGTCTAGCCTTTTCTTTGTTTATTTTCCTCAGCATTTCTACTATTCCTCCTTCGGCTCTCGCAGTAGCCTTTTTGACTGGGTCGTCTCCGGCAGTAGTCAACACAAGTGATGATGCCTGTATCCCAGTTCAGGGACAGGATGAGGTTAGCCAGTTGAACCATTGGAGAATACTAGTAGATACATGTAGTACAAGTAGAAAGGGGCATATGCGCACCATTTCGATTCCGTATTCGGAGAGCGTTTTGTCTGTAGAGAGAGATGTTAGCTAATTCAACCTTCCCTAAATCTTGGAAGATATGGCGATCCGAGGTTCAAGTTTTCACTCACGGTCTGAGACATCTTCCCCCAGGAATGCCAGCTCCTGCTTCAACCCCGAAACGCCCAAGACGTCCTGGATGCACGCTTTCAAATGCCAAATCGGGTCTGTTTCCCTCAGGTTGCCTACGATGTGATTTGTGTTTTTGGCAGTGCGAACTATTACGAAAAATCCATGGCCTGTGTTTTGGATGGGAGTAGGTCTCGCCTTGCAGTATCGCAGCCTATTCTGGTCGTCGAGGTGAATCCTAGAATGCATGAGCAGAAGCGTCTTCAGTTTTGATGAAATTGAAGGCTGAGGAGAGGGGGAGCTACCCGCGCGGTGTAAACACCTGGATCTCAAACTCTCCAGTATCTTCAAGTCTCTTTACCTGGTTGGCTATCGAGTGTCTGCGAGTGATGTGAGCCTCTGTCAGCAACACCGTCCATAAACATGAATGCTACTCGTCGTGGGAGGAAAAACTCAGGCTGCTAACCCCGTTCCTGATGGAAGAGCTACAAACTGGCGTACACGGTTGTCACCAATATACACGCCATCGACCCATTCCTGGAGGTCCGACACATAATAATCCTGTTGGCCATGTTGAGAGACGGGATTTGCGACATTAACTGCGCCTACGAGGATCTTCACTTTGAATCGATGAGGTGACGTGATATGAACCGCCAACGCGTCGGTTTCTATTGTCGATAAGGTATACGATACCGCCATTATTAGCCAGGACTCTCCGTCAACATTCAGGGCTATGGGCTACCGGCTAAGGAACCAACTCACGGCGGACGGCTGCCTCATATATTCCTTTCTTCCTCGGCAGCAATGGTAGCGAGCCGAGACGGGTGACCTTGTTGGTCACAGGTTGGAGCTCCGGATCAATGGCATCCAAGACCCTCTCCGTGCGGTAAATGGCAACGTCGAGCTCTGATTCCTCCCCAATAGTCAGGGAGCGAGGAAAGCTTTTATGCCTTCTTCCATCCCTCTCTTTCGATGTTCGTTGCGGCGCCATTGGAACGAAGTACTAGGTACCTACTATACGTCGTATACGAGTAGTAATCAAGCCGAATGCGAGGTGAAGTCCAAAATGTTTCGAATGAGTTCGCCAAAAAAGGGTCTTGGTTGTCGTGAAATGTCCTTAGCTCAAGCATAAGGTAATAATCTCGCCGAGGTTGACACGACATGCACGTTGTATTTTAGTCGGGTCTAAATAACCTGGAAATCTCACCATTTCCCCGCAGATCTTTGACACCATTCCGTCAAGCTTAGCCACGATAGTAAGCTGCTGCTCAGTGATTGCCTCCGAGCCTCGTCTCAAATGTAACCCACCTTCTCGCCATTCCGGCAACTTGCATCCCATAGGGCCCTAGCACCCAATCAGGTCGTCAAGATACACCATTTAACCCTCCCATAGCCTCAATGTGCCAAGGAAACAATTGAAGCGACTCAGCCCCGATCGAAGGCAGCTAAAAGCTAAGCACGGGAAGTACAACATCCTTGGACATTACTAACAGTAACGGCGATATTACTCTGTACTGGTAGGGTACACCCAACAGCAACTAGCTGGAACAACGTACATGACATGGAGATAAACTAAATGGATATCAGTACTACTAGTAGTACTCTCTACGTGTGATAGCTACCGTGAAGAGCCTCAGAAGAGGTAGCAATGGAATCCGACAGCCCTCTCTCCACAACAGCCAACATCACGGGCATCCTGACGTTCGCCTACGCCATCCTCGCCTCATGTCTTTTATTCCTCGCCAGCGTCCGCACCGCCGACAGCGAGATGCAGCACCTCCTATCCCAGACCCGCCAGACAAGCCGGCACATCGAGACGCTGAGCAACTACTTCCAAGACCAGGACCTGGTGGCCGACATCGACCTGGCCCCGATGCGGGGTCCGATAAAGGCCGCGCTCAGGGACTGGCGCAAGACCAACCAGGCCCTGACCGCGCAGATTGCAAAACTCAATGACATGGGTCCCGGTATCAGGCGGCGGGTTGCGTGGTGGTATTGGCAGAACGACATCCTCGCGGGCATGGCCAAGTTGAGGAGCGAAAAGGATGATTTTTCGGCGTTGTTGCTGACTTATTTGTCGAGGTTAGTGGTGCTCTTTGGATGTTTCTAGGTTACCTGTTGTTCTACCTAAGTTCCACACTGACTGCTAAGGTCCCTTGTAGAAAGATTATTACTCAGGAGCATCACCTGTGGAGATTGGAGAGGCTGGTTCAGGTTACAGATGAGCAGAGGGACACTGATAGGGAAGGGAAAAGCTAGGAGAGTGTGAGATTTTTTCGTCTCTCCGAAAGGGTCCTCTATGAAATACATCTTCTCTACATACCTACCTACCTACCTAGAAGAAGGAATGCGGAAGTCCCACGCCCGCTTTCACTGTCATTATTTGACACTTTGAGGGCAACAACCTGATTCGAACGAAATCCTCCTAGGTATGCATGTGGTCGCCTGTATCTCTAACCGTCTAACGTATAATGCATCACTGCCGTGGTCTAGATGGGTTTGTCAACGATTCTCCTCGTTGACTGTTAACCAGCCGGAAACTAGCGACGGCCTTGGTGCATGCGGTTACACCGGGAGTTCACGTATACATAGCGAGGGTTCAGCCATTTTTTGTAACGCCCGTCGCCGCACCTACGGCATCCCAGAACAAATTCGCTCCCTCCTTCCTCGGTACAACCGCAACGGTATATGTAAATTGTTTCTTGGTAATAGCACATTGTTGCTTGGTGTTGATAACTCGCTCTTCAGGGTCACGAGTAGATCGATGGGTACTAGAATACTGCTACTACTACTAGTAGTAGTAGGAAGGTTAGATAAGGTATAACGTTACTCTTGTTTAAAAGTCGTATCCACCAAATGAGAGCACTACTTTGCAGGGAGTTTTAGACGGTCTCAATACCAGTCGATAAGATACGGGTCGAGTATTCACTTCGATTCTCCCGTCGGCAATAGCGTATACAAAGGAGTTACCACAAGCAGCCTGAAGAGTTGAAGCTGATACCCGAGGTTATATAGGTCTTATAACATGAATCCTCAGTAAGAATGACACTTGACATTTTAGTACAGGCCATGTAGCTATTGGCGTGGATCTAGCCACGGTAACTCTCTGAGGGTTCCATCTTATCTAAGGTAGGTGCTGTGGGAAATCAGGCAAGCTATTTTGCTGAGAGAAGAATACGGCTGACCGTATGTCTGGGGGGATGTGCCAATGTGTATGTAGCCGGTGAGGGTATCTGCCCCTGCTGGTAAATGGCACATTGTAGTACGCAAGAGCCCCAAGAGGCTCTAAACCCTACCGACATTGCCATACTTGTAGGAGCAGAGGGATGAGTACCTAGGGATTTGGTATCTTGGGTCCTCGTATAATGAGACTGGACTCGGAGCAACCAAGGAGATTATACTTCAAGTACCGTAATGACATTTCATACTAATGAGCGCAGGATAATAGTAACTATGTTAAGATTCAGGGGCAGAGACCACACTGTAGGTACCCAGGAGTATCACCTGTGAGATTGGAGGGGCTGGTTACAAGTGAGCGTTTTCATAGCCACTTCACCACCTGGAATCTAGAACAGATATACAAATGCATCGCTATATTCTGGATACCTAGGTAGGTATGTATCAGACGATTTTTCTCGTTAATCGCCAACTCGCCATGAACTTCTAGCACCGCCGGACGTGGCGGCTGCACGGGTAGTCGAACTCAACATAGCGAGGATTACACCCGTGGCCATTCCTATAGCATGGCCGTACCTTTCGGCTCCCTCCTTCCTCGATACAACCACATAGGTATATGTAGATTGTTTCCCGGTAGTAGCACATTGTGGTTACTTGGTGTTTATGATTCGGTCACCAGCGTTAGTACGGTTAGTTGTATAGGTACCACTAGAATCCCAGTGGACGTCATGTTAGCTTCTTCTTTAGGTACTTATACTATTCGCCAAAAGCAACCCACACATAATTGCAAGCACCTACATATCATCGAGAAACGAGAGCACTCAAAATCGTGCAAGGTTTGGTGGTTTGAGGGATATTGATACCTGTCGAGGGAGTGCGGTATTTCTTGACTTCGTGCTAGCTTATGGAGAAAGTATCATACTAGCAGACCGGAAAATTGAAGATGGTGCAGAGCTTCAGGGGTGTTATAATTCTCAGCAAAGAATGACACTTAGCATTTCAGTCCAGGCCATGTAGCCCTTAGCGTGGATGTAGCCCCGATATCTCAGTGAGATATCCATCCCGCCTAAGGTAGGGTGTTGTGGGAGGTCTCAGGCTAAGCTCTGTTGTTGACGGAGGAAGATGGCTCACCGTATGGCCAGCGGGTTGTGCCGAAGGTACTAATACCTTTGCCACCCCTGACTCAGGGGTGGCAACGGTAAAAGGCTCTCAGGGGCCCTGAGAGTTTTTTTGGACGTCTTCTAATGTTAGGACTCCAGTACCGAAACTTTCCGCTCTTGCCTGAGTCGCCTCCACGGGATAATCTACATAGTAAACATGCCTTTACCTTCACAGCTTGTGTTATTGCTGAGTTGACCGGCGGCCTATCGGAAAGCCATTTGCGGTGAGGCTGGCGGCAAGGTGCCTCGTTGGCTTGGCCGACGTAGAAGGCTGGGGTGGACGTCCTTCAGCCGCCGCCATATTGATATCTACCCGCTTGTGCAACGCGCAAGCTAAACCGAACGGCGCGCCTCCTCTCCAACAAGAGATGCGTTTCTTTGATCTCATTGGGTTATGCTCACCCGAGGAGAAATGGCATGGACAGTCGTTAGTCGTTGCTTACCATGTAACCACGCCTGACGCCTCTTTAACCGCTGCCACATACTTACCTGTGCAAAGCTGCCGCACTCAGCCCCATAGAATTCGTAGGTAAAACGAGGCCTCCAAAAGCACGAGGCATCCAAAATATGAGGCTCATGATGTCATCAGCTACAAACATGAAGCCCGGGCCAGTATGGGCGTGCCTGGCCTCTCGTACCTGTCCTACCCCCCACGCTCCTAGGTAGCCGCCTTCTCACTTCAGCTCCGACGGCTCATAGCTAAAGCAGAAAATGGAGGGAACCTATCTAACTATGGTAGGGCTGGGGCTGAACATGCAATTATATAAGACCTTCTGTCTCACTTCTTGACTTGGAAGTTTGGGATACGGACCGTGAGTACTAGGTACCTAAGGTATTCAGGGCCGACAGAAGCGGGTTTAGCCTTGTATCCAGTCATGAGACCTACTAGACGAGCTCAGATCACCATTATCCTCATTGCATCGGCGGTTAAGGTGCGAGCCGTGTATAAGTGGTCCGAGTGCGAGGAGAGGGTTCGAGCCATTCAGCGAGGTGATCTAACCCTTGGCCACATCGACAACACAACCATCGACCAGTACTTATACTTTGGTCCCGTCGCCGGAGCTACTGCGTCTCTTCCCAGGGAAGATTATTTGACGGTCACTTATGAAGGTGAGGTTATTACCCTCAGCTGTTAGCGCGAACCGCACCCCTGGATAGCCCGGCATGTGAAGCCTTACCTTAGCTTACACAATTTTCCCCTGATTCTTAGGTTGCAAAGTCATATGCGGAGATCCCATCGCCATCAATGAGACCCGCAGTGCATTGGCCCTCGCTAGCAACTGGCTATTCCCGTTGGCCATTGTTCTGAGCCTACCGTGGGAGTCCCTGCACGAACGGAAGCTGTCTAGGACGTTAGTAGCGGTCGTGAACTGGCTTGGGAGCCCCCAGACGTCGTTAACCGCCACAATCTTCAACTTTCGCCAGTTCCGCGAATCCCACCGCCGCGTACTCCGCGAGGTTAACACCGATCAGAGCCACCTGTACAGCGCCGCATATTTTGTCTTGTGCAGCATCAACCAGTTCACGGGATATTCCCTGGTGTCCAAGGGGAACGACGGACCCGAGCCGACACGCATGCTAAGCGTCTTGATGTATGGATTATTCCGCCCAATGTCTCAAGAGCAAGCCCCCGATGTCGAACTCACCGAGCAGTTGCTGCTCGCCTTGGCATTCGAACTACGTATGCTCCGCCGCAAGGGGGTCATCCCAATGCTTGCGGACCTGGGGACATTCATAGTGGCCTTTATATTCTCCGTAGTCCTCGCGTTCGCGGATCTAGATGGCGACAATACCCCGTTCTCGCTAGCCTTCGGGCTTCTGGTTACCTGGGTTCCACTCCTCGTCGTGTTTACCATTGTGGATCGGAACCCCATGTCCTCGGACCGCACCGCGTAAGTGTCAAACCCAAGTTTTGAACGTGCCTCCACAGGAAGAGTGCCTCGCTGACCTAGCACGGTAGTGAACTCATCTCGCGGTGGCTCTACAACGTGGATGCTGTCATGACTTGGGCCGACACTGGGTCCCCTACCCCCACCCCTGAATGGTGGACAACAGCCAGCACCATACCTAAAGCACTGAGAGTCGGCGAATTCATCGGACAGGGCCGGAAGATCGAGTACTGTGGTCTTCCCAAGGCCGTGCTCCACGCAACAAACACTGTGAACTTGCAGAGGGAGACAACAGCAGGGCTTGAGACGTGTGCCCAAGAAGTTGCAAAGGTTCTGGGCCAAGGCAAGACCCTGTCGTGGTACGTCGTGGCGGTGCTGTCATTTCTGCTGGTCTGGACCGCCATCATGAGTGCTTTCGTGCTCCATTTCCATGCGCCAACCGTTGGGCTTGGCTGCCGGACCCTCTCGTATTTGGTTTTTGGTTTTCTAAGTTCAGTGTCCTGGGCAATCCAGTTCTTCAGGACCTTGCCGCCGTGGGCACACTGGGTGTCATATATCTTCAACGGCTTGGCCATTTTGGTGATGACTGAGATCATCATACTTCAGGTAACGTTCCCAGGCATTCTTGGATTGAGATAGATGGCTGGCGTCTTCGTTGAAAGCTAACGAAGTTCTAGCTCACTGGCCTGGCGAACAACTGTTATTGTAGGAGCAGCGCATTGGGCATGCCACTCTGGGGAGGTTATCTCGATTTCAAGGACCCCGGATACTACCTCGAGCATTTTTATGTGATTCATTACTGGACCGGCGCAGCTGTAGTTGGTGGATTGGTCCCAGCAATAGCCTTTGTGACTGCTCTGTTCTGGTGGCTTAAGTGCAAGCACCTGTGGAAGGCAAACGAGCGGGGGACGCAGTACCGAATGTATACTGTCAACGCAGACACAAGATGGCTAGGCCAGTAATGGATACTGCGAATAGAACTCGCTACGCTGCTTCGCTAGTCCCGCCGGATATACACAGCTGCTCCAGATCCGAACATCTCCTCCGGCCCAATGGCTATGGGCCGCTTAAGGTAGTGATCACGAACCATATCGCGAACGCGGGAAGACTCGGGGTCAGTCCTAGTACGAGGTTAGGAGCGACGGCGGCCGTGCGCAGCGATGAGTTCAACTTACATGAAAGCTGGGTTATAAACTTCCCCTGTCGCCTGCCATGAAGCATCAAGTTCGGCTTCGGACTCGACACGATTCCAGATCATGACGGCAGGACGAGCAATGTCGGTGATGATTTGCCTAACGGGGATGTTTGGGTGGAAGGAAATGACGAGGCTTTGATCGTCAACTTTCAAGAAAGCCCGCGGGTCCTCTAGAATTGTAATGCCGGATCTGCCGAGGACTTCCACGTCCGCTTTCGCGTAAAACGGGTCTTGGGCAAAGCATTTGATCTGGGTCTGGCTTTGGGCCCCTGGTTGGCGCTTCGCGATGATGTCCCTCATGGTGAGAATCAGGGCATGTTGGGTAGCCGCTCTTGACCGGTCATCTTTGCCGAGCATGGACGAGCAGGCAAAGGCCACGATGTTATTGATGGTTGGCAGAGGTGCGTTCTCGAACGCGGAGCGCAAACGTCGGCATTCGTCACTATCTTCCCATGCTCTGACTGCTTTATCAAAAACGATCTGAACGTCCTCTGCGGGTTCCTTATCCCATGGGTTGATTATCTCCCCCGTCGAGATTTGGCGAACATCCAAGGGGTAAATGAGACGACACGGGCAGCGAGCCAGGTACGGAGAGAACCAGGAAGGGTCGTCCACGAGGGATAGACGCTGAAACGTCCGATAGTCGAGATGCGGATCCCGCCTGTAGCGAGGGAAGTGTGGATGACCGAGGTTAGCAAACAAGCGCAGCAACTATTGTACAATAGCATGGAACCCAAGGGCGATACTATACATAACAATTTCTTGATCTGGAGATTGAGGGTCGCCTGGGACTCCCAGTCGGACAACGCGCCCAGCCTCCAGCTCGCACTCAACAAACGACCCATCGACTGTTGGGATCCGGATCACATGGGCCTCCGCACCTGTAGCTGGGCGAGGATTGGCCCGGCCATGATCGAGTTGGGAAACGAGGTCCCGAAATATTTGCTTGGAAAAGAATGGCACGCCACGGTCGTAAAGTGAACGTAAGAGCGTGGCATTATCTTGCATCGCACGCATCGTCTCCCCTCGCTCCTCGTCGGTGAAATCAAACTGGTACCGTTCATGCTTGGAGGTGTAGCAGTGGTACCTTACCCGGTCGCCGTGGGAGACGTCAAGTTCCTCTTCACTGAGTTCACTGTCGGAGGCCATATTGTAATGAATTGCCGGGTCAGAATTGGAGAAAGAGGTGAAAAGACCGAAAGAGTTGAGAAAACTGTGCCTTTTGGGACTGGCATGACTGTGGGATTCAATTCCGGTGTGCCTGCCTAAATTCTAGGTTTGGCAGCTTCACCTGTGGGACGCTCGGCAACAGCCCAGTGCAACCCCTGTTGGCTCGTCCGCTTGTCGACTTCGTGAGGCCAATAACTACGATTGGGGCAAGCCCAATATTTCGGCACAAAAACCAAGGCCAAAACCGGTAGAGACATTGGAATTGAGTGCCTTTTATATACAGAATTGTCAACCCACAACTACAGTAACCGGGATCTTAAGAAATACTGTAACTTATAGAAAACAGACAGAGCTATCTAGCTTGAAGAGGCGATTGGATTGATACTTACCTGGTCGGGTAGGTCGCGACTCGCATCCCGCGGTTGTGTTAATCACTGGCCCCTGAGTGGATAGGTACTGTACAAAGGTCGAGCCCGCCGCCGACGGGTATGCCCCTTCCACATTAATACATACGAAGCACAGCAAAGTCCTTCCCCCAAAACCCCCATCCTCGTAAGTCGGGGTAGAAGGGAAACAAATAGAGTAGGTAGGTACCTTATCAATTCAGCACGCCCTACGAAAAATCGAATTGCAAGAATATCAGTCCTCCAAACTGATCCACTAAGACAAGCGTATTCCCGTGTAGAGCTACACTAGTGTCTGGATAATCACTGGGAACCCATAGAACACCCTTTTGATCCCGGGTTATCCACTCCCCATCAAACAATAGAGGGGAATGGTCCTGAAGATTCTTGTTGGGGGAGACAGAGGTTGACAAGAATCTAACCGCTCCAGTATTCGTCCTCAAATACTGGCCATCTTCCGAGAATGTTAGATCTGAAATGGCATGTGGAAAGCGGCGACCATGAGGCTGGATGTTGTGCCGGTACAAACCCGTCGCTACGTCCCAGAGTCGGACTGTACGATCTGGAAACGAAACCGATGCAAGCGTCTTGCCATCCGGCGAGAAGGCTATTGCCAGGACCCATTTACTACGCCCCTCGAGTGTCTGCTGATGCGTGCCCATCGCTACATCCCAGAGCCGGACCGTACCATCGTCCGAGGCCGACGCGAGCGTCTTGCCATCTGGCGAGAAGGCCACTGCCGTGATACGATCGCTATGCCCCTTGAGCGTCTGCCGGTGCGCGCCCCTCGCTACATCCCAGAGCCGGACCGTACCATCCTTCGAAGCCGACGCGAGCGTTTTGCCATCTAGCGAGAAGGCGACTGCCGTGATACGATCGCTATGCTCTCCGAGCGTATGACGGTGAGCGCCCGTCACTACATCCCAGAGCCGGACGGTACAATCGTCCGAAGCCGATACGAGCGTCTTACCATCTGGCGAGAAGGCCACTGCCGTGATACGATCGCTATGCCCCTCGAGCGGATGCCGGTGAGCGCCCGTCACTACATACCAGAGCCGGACCGTACCATCATCCGAAGCCGATGCCAGTGTCTTGCCATCTGGCGAGAAGGCGACTGCGTTGATATGATCGCTATGCCCCTCAAGCGTCTGCCGGTGCGCCCCCCTCGCTACATCCCAGAGCCGGGCCGAAGAATCGTTCGAAATCGACACCAACGTCTTACCGTCCGGCGAGAAGGCGAGTCCTCTAACCTCATCCCTATCATCCGCCCCAGGTAACAGCGAGAGCAAATTCCAGTGGTCTTTATAACCCGCAATCGTTTTTATAAACGGCAGCCTTTCTTTCCATTGCGCCCGTTTGACCTCGCTCCTCGGTGGACTGAACACGAGCGCGGAGCCATATGTCTGCAATGGAGCTTGTGTAATTATCCAGTTGTGGAGGTGGACAAACTTGTGGGCATCTTCCAGAAATCTAGCAAGTTGAGGACTCGTATCCGACTGCTCAAGGTGGTTAGCGATGGATGTATTATTGACCACGACCCAGAACATACCCGGACAGTATGAAGAAGCTTTTCTATCGATAGGACTCCATCCGAGAAATTGCCGAGGAGAGACAGACTCTCAATCCAATTCAGGAACCGCTCCTTCAGAAACTTAAGCACTGCTCCATTATCCATTAGTTCCCTTTTGCACTCGGAGCTCTCGTCGTTCAGGATATGGTCGACCCAGAAGACACAGGAGTATCGTATCGGAGCCAATGGGTCTGGCTGGGGGGCTCTTAGACCCTCTGGTTTAAAGCCGAAGTCGAGGTTGTAGATATTCTGTTTCAGGATCAAGGACATCGCAGCAATTGACCGCCTGCTGATGTCGGCATGCCCTTGGGCAACCCCAGCTGGCTGAAGGCTGGACGTATAGTTTTCGTCCAGGTAGTCCTTGGCCGACTGGTGGATCAGGTATACCGTTTCCTCCCTGGTCGTCAGAAATGAGCCGCATTTCCTAACTATCGTTCGTGGGTCCATATTGGTTGGCAGAGCAGCGAGTACTGGAAGCTCGGAAAGGCTGAGAGGGCGGAGTGCGAGGGTAGCAACGGCCAGGACGCCCTTGCAGTATTCAGGGTCTTTTCTCACCCCCTTCTCAATTTTGGCCATCATATGATTGTATAGCTTCGACAAGCCAGAAGGGATCTCCTTGATAATCTCGACAGCGTACATCCCATGTACGTGGTTGAGAGTCCCATCTTCTGCGTCGAGTTCTTTGAACACGAGAGCCACCCAAAGAAACGTGTTCTCGGCTCGTTGGCGAACTTCCACCGCGACCTTTGCCAAAATGCCTTCATCATACCCCTCTCTGGTCTTGAGGATAGAGAGCTTGTGGTCGATATACGCATTGACGGGGCCTTCCAGCTTCTGAGGATCAAGCTCGACCAAGGAACCTGCCGTAACCGGAGTCTTGAGTTCGACTGTTGGACGGCTTGAGACCAGCCACTTCACTTTGTCGGAAAAAGAAAGGGACGATGTGATAAGTTTGATAAGGTCCCCAAGACCGTGCTCACACTCGTCAAGAGCGTCGATGACGAAATACACCGGGGATAGGTCAGGGTCTTTTAGCATGCTCTCGAACACACTAGACAGAGCAATAAATGCACTGTCGCCTTGGAAAAGAGAGGGACCAGCGATCTTGTGCTTCGATCGTAGGTGGGAGATAAGATGCGGTTGCTGAACAAGCAGCAGCCAGATCAGAGACCTCAGGGTGGCCGTCGCGCTATTCAAAGCTGATTCTGTGCCCTGACAGAAAAAGTGCGAGACGTAGGGTGCAAGCTTGGCGGACCTACTCAACAGCTCGCGAATGATGCCTATTAAGAGCATCGTCTTCCCTGTTCCGGCATGACCTTTAACCCACAGCAGGCGACACGACGAAAGGGCAGAGCCGTGTTCGCTCCAATTTGTAAATGCTGCGTACGCCTCCGTGTCGAGGATCCACATGTACGCCTCATCCAAGAGCGCATCCTTCTTCTGCTCAATTTTCTTGATATCGTCTTGCGGATCTACCACGAAGAGGTCTCGAAGGCATTGTGCGTCCTCGTCATCCCTCCGCATCTCCTTCTGCAGGGCGATAAAATCTCGAATGTCTTGGCCGATGGATTCTAGCAGCTCCTCTATTCGTTTGGCACGGTCGATAAGTTCGCGCCGGAAGCTCCCCGCTTTGATGCTATCGAACTGGCCCCAGTCGTCAAGAAGGGAATTTTCCGCGTCGCGCACAGCGTCGAAGTAGCCATCCCAGTCATCCCAATTCGCAAGGGCGCGGAGAAAGACCAGACCCTGGTGTCGGTAGTAGGAGCAGACACTTTTCATCTGGTACAAGAGGATAGCCTTGTAGAGCGCGATGACCCTCGCTTGCAGCAGGGGCAGGATCGATTCAAGAGATTCGTCGATGTGATCTTTTTTCAAGAGATGCTCGGACAGGGCGCAATACCAATCCATTCGGGAGACGACGTGCACGATGCCGGCAAGGTTCGATCTTGTCGCTTTCGCAGGATTCAGGAGGATCTAGATGAAGGTCAATGGACGGAGCCAGGCCTCACATGGGCCTACTCACCTGCAATCCGACACAGACACCAGCCCAGGGAAGCATAGCCTGCGGTATGTTCTGGATGGCCGCATCGATGATTGGCTTGGCCGAGAGAATGAACTGGGCCACATCGCCCACTCCCTTGGTAATGCTGGACGGCGTAGAAATCCTCGCCTGACCTTTCTCTACCAGCTCCCTCATGCGTGCCTGTCGCTGAATCGGGTCTTTAAATTCGGCTGACAGGTCGGTGCTAGAATCGATGTCCAACGCTACCATCAGAGTCTTCTCGTATGACCTGACAAGTTCTGCGGTGTCTGCATCCTCCTCGAGGCTATCGTACGCGGCGTTCCAGAGAGTCTGAGATACCGAACGGGCAGGGGGCTGTTGCCCTTCACATTCGAGCGCGGGTGGCTCTCCGGTTAGGGGTTCGACAGGGAAGGCGGGAGACAGAACGTGCGATGCCGTGGCTGACGCTTTAGTTTCTTTGGCTTCCTCCGTGGTGGCTCGCACCGCTGTCGCATCGGCGCTGGACGGATCGAGATCGGTCGACGAATTTGCGGCATCATGGGACGGCGTTTCAGTCGTGCTGTGGCGGTCTTGCGGTTCGAAAGACTGGACTGTTGCTGGAGGTGTGAGTTTCAGCCTGTCGGCTCGGGTGTTCCATCTCAACGTACTGGTAGATGATGCGCGGGACGGGGCAGGCGAGGCTATGCGACGTCTGAAAACGCGCGCCAACCCGCCCTGAAGCGATTTTCTGAACCCTTTTTCGCTCATGGCCGGGGTAAGGAACCCTACGGAGAGAGAGATGGTTTGGGCAAGAGCGGCGAGATGAGGGGAAGTCGACGAGCTGCGTGGCTGAGCCGCTGAGCCGCAGCCGAAGACTGCAGTTGGCTGATGTTGCATGAGCCGTGGCCGAGGCGTGGAAGGGGAATTGGCAGCCAATTGCCCTATGGGCGCCAAACGCGCTCTCAACCACCTGGATGTCTACGCAGAAAAACCTGACAGCGACATCTAATCGCGAAGACCCCATCAACAGCCGTTGACACTTCCCCTGAAAACGTCCAGCAAGCGAGAAAATCCCCCGCTGTCTACGGCGTCGATCCATTGCTCCGACCGCTTCAGAGCCCAGCCGTCGCCACAGCGGGCGACAGCGCCATAAAAATCCAACTTCAAGGCCGCGTACGTGACCTCGTCTCCCACCGCGGCCAAAGTTGCTTCATCTTGTCAGCGTAGACGTTGCGGAGCTGCGTCTGTTCATACTCCATCAAGTGAATCCAGTACAACTCCGTCTTCCCCTCGTCATCCAGGTCATCCGACCCCTTGACATCATCGCTGGGGTCTCCATATCCATCTCGATTTAGCTCCTCTTCCCGTGCGGGCCCAAGCAGAAACTTAGGCATCTCGGCAGCCACCCAAAGGGGTTTGCATGAGACGCACCCCCAATCGATCAGCGCCGTGACCTTGCCGTCGTCGTCAACCAGGATGTTTTGCAGGGAAAGGTCGTCGTGCCAAAGCACGGTTTGTTCAGCTGGATCCTGGAGAGAAGGGAAAATCTTGGGAAGCAGCTTCGTCAACTTGGCGGCAACCCGCATAATATCTTCGGCGTCCTCTCGGTCGTCCGGGTCTTGTTCCTCTGCGAGCACCTCAGTTTGCTCTTGACGGATGATGCTCAAGTACGCGCTCAGCCAATCGTGACTGGATCGGAACGGGCCACGGGCAATTTCGTAGTTGAAATTGTTTCCCATAAAGAACGTGCGGGATACGATCCGGCCTGGCTTCGGTTCACTAGAAGGAGTATATTCAGACTCCGGTGAGAGCGTGCCGATGGATTGGAATTTGGCATCCTCGAGGCTCTGGCGGAAAAAGTTGGCTTTGAAACTCGGCGACTTGTTCGACAAGCCATGTCTTTTCGGCCATGGACATCTTGCGCCACCTCTTGTAAGCAGAGACGCCAGGCATCAGGTCCATGAGGATCCACTCAAAGCCGACCTCGTTGTCCTGGCTGTCGTCAAAGGCGATGATCTTGGGGACGGGAACATGGGTTTTGCGGCGAATCCAGCGTAAAGTGCTAACTTTACCCCGTGTTCTGTGTTGGGGATCAACAGGCAGCGACACGCGGAGCAGAGATGTGCTACGAGGGCTCTCGACTAGATAGAGCTTGTTGAAGGCGCCTTCGGCATGGAAGGAGACGCAACAGCGATCCTCTGCCAAGAGACCCAACACTCTTCGACAGAGTTGAGCAATGTTGTTGAGCTGGGGCTGCCGTGACCAGCGATGCCTCAGGTCGAAACCGCTCTCATCCCACTCGAGTCCGTCGCGTTGGTGATGCGGCATCTTGACATGGTTCGACTGCTCGGTCTGATGGGTTGAGACATGCGATTAATGAACGCAATCGGCGGTCGCACTTTACCCCGTGGCCAGAAAGGGCAACCAAGCCGCGGCAATCACTTTACACCACGGTTGGTGAAACGATCGTTGGGTTTTAGTATTGAAAAAGAGTGGGCGTATTTTGTGGTTGGAAGTGGGCGTGAAGTTCAAGGTTGGAGTGCCCAGCCCGAACCACAATAAATACAGGTACTGATGCAGTGGCTCCTGCCCACTTCACAGCACCCAACAAGGACCCGACAGTACCAAAGCGATTTTTGTCATCATACCTAATTAAGGCCACCAACAGCCTTGGTACATAAGTTGCAGGTCTTCTCTATAGCCACGGTATACGATTCCTCACGAGAACCAACCCGCCAGCCGATGATATGTTTTCCAGATCTACCAGATCTACCCAGAGTACCATTTTGACATCCAACCGAGAAGGTACACACAGATCCATCCATCAATTCAATTTCCCTCCCCCATCTCAACATCCGGATCCACCTCCGTCCCCAAATCCCTCTCCTCCAAAAACCTCCTCCCAACCAACGCCTCCGGCAAATAATCCTGCTTCACCCTCCCATCCCTATAATTCGGCGGGTACTTATACTCCTTACCGTATCCCATCTCCCTCATCAACCGCGTAGGCGCATTCCTCAAGTGCACCGGGACGGGCAGCGCCGCAACCCCCGGCTCCTGCAGCGCACTCAGCGCATTATTCAACCCCCTATACGCACGCGTCGATTTCGGCGCAAGACACAGCGCGACGGCACAATGCGCTAGCGGAATTCTAGCCTCGGGCATGCCGATCTGCTGCGTAGCTGTGTACGTCGCGGTGGCGAGGGGAAGCAAGGAATTATCCGCCAGCCCGACGTCCTCGGAGGCAATCACCACCATGCGCCGCGCGATGAACAGCGGGTCCTCGCCCGACTGCAGCATGCGCGCCAGGTAATACAGCGCCGCGTCGGGGTCGGAGCCGCGCACGGATTTGTGGAAAGCTGAGATGGTGTCGTAGTGCTGGTCGCCCGCCCGGTCGTAGACAAGAGTCTTGGTCAGGGCCGCCTTAATGGATTCTTTGGTCAGCGGTTCCCCGCCGCCGCCGCCGCCGTCGGCTTCTGGAGGCCGCCGGTTGGTCAGGGACAGGGCGAGTTCGAGGAGGTTGAGGGCTGTGCGGGCGTCGCCGTCGGCAAAGGCGGAGAGGTAGCGGAGGAATTCTTCGTCGATCAGGGGTGATAATTCGAGGCCTTCGTCTTCGATTTCCTGCTGTAGGGCTCGCACGAGGATTCGTTGTATGTCTTCCTGGGTGAGGGACTGCAAGGTAAATGTCCTACACCGGCTAAGCAGCGCCGCCTGCACCCTAAAGCTGGGGTTCTCTGTCGTCGCGCCAATCAGGGTTATCGTCCCTGCCTCAACGGGCTTCAGAAAGACGTCTTGTTGCGCCTTGCTGAAGCGGTGGATCTCGTCGCAGAATATGATGGTCTTGCGGCCCGTCAGCGCCAGTTCGTTGGCCGCCTCCGCGAAAAACTTTTTGCATTCCGCCACGCCACTGCTGGTGGCATTCAGCTCGATGAAGCGACTTCCCACGCGCCGCGCGATACACCGCGCAATGGTCGTCTTGCCCGTGCCGGAACCGCCCCATAAAATCATGCTCGGCACCCGGTCCGACTCAATCAATGACCGCAGCACCCCGTTTGGTCCGACGAGGTCCTGGCCGAAGACATCATCTAGCGAGAGCGGTCGCATGCGTTCTGCTAGTGGGGCCGCCCGGCTGGTCTTGGTGCGCTTCGCGAGGGGGCCAATGCTGCCGTTGTTCGCCACTGTTGCTGGTTCTGATGCCGCCGCAGTCCCATTTTTGTATGTTTCTTCTCCATTCGCGCCTGGCGTCACGCCAGTTGGTGATGTAGTGTATCCCGGCCCCTCTTCGTAGCTCCGTTTGATCCCAGCTTTGATCCCAGCTTTGATCCCCCCGTTGCCGTTCACCTGCGATGGGGTGGATGTCCTCGTCGCGTGCGCGGTACTAGTAATCTGTCTCTTCGCGGCTGGGGTCTGGAAGAAGTCCGACGCTGATCTCTTTTTCTGTGTCGAGCTCGGCGGCTGGCTCTGACCGTTGTTGTGCGATTCGTTCGGCGAAGGCGAGGCAGACTCCTTGGCCGTCTCGTCGATTAGGAAGGTCTTGCATCCCGAATCCAGATGGCTATTGATTTCGGAGGCCTTGACACCCCGATTGCAGATTGGACAAAGCACCATCGAAGCGGCATATATTGGCTGCGAGCCTACCATTGAGCGTGGTAAATTTTGCGACTGTGATGTTGGGAGATGTGGTCCAGGAAATCGATTATGCATCCGCGTCAAACGACGCGTGTTTGCGTGGTGGAGGCGTTAACTTAAGTGCTTCCAGGGACACGATTTGATGGCGTGACCCTTGTACCGCAGATCCCCCGGGTGCTTGGGAGCAAAAGCCGGCCCGCTTTCCTGGCGCAACAGTCGTGGTTAAACATTCTACAGTATGACCAAGAACAATATTCAAATACGAGTGACATAAGGATATGGTATCAAGTTGATGGGAGTAATCCCAGGTTGCCATGTTCCAACCGCCGGGTTTGACGGCTTGTGCCGCTCCACCGGTCGTGGACCGCGGTTACACAATACAGTAACTTACGTACTGTACGAAGTCCAGTCATAAGACGTACGTAACTTACAGCATTCCGACTGTCATCGTTCGATCTGCTCTGTCCGACTAACAACAGCATATGTATCAGGGATGGGCCTTATACAAGACGCTTCACAGAGTCTGCCTTCAAGACCTTCTCAATCCCAGCCCTAAATACCATGCACAGCTGTCTTCGGGACCAGCGACCCCGTTCTCTGGCAAAAGTGTCTCGACACAGGAGTCCGATCACGAATGCGCCCACTTCAAACGTGTAGTGACCATGAAGACAGTAGAAATACTCCATAGAGGCTGGTATTTAGCGGTATAACGCTCCACAAAGAAGACCCAAAGCGACTTGTCTAAACGCCTTGTATAATGCAACTAATGGGCTCGTGCCACCGCCGTCTGAGCCAGCCATCCTGCGGACGGCCATCTGATATTTTGATTTCGCCCACCGCCCGGCTGATTACCCGTCCGCGTGGACTATAGTCCTAGCTCCTCCTCCTCCTCCTCTTATCGTGAGGGCATCATACCATAAACGACTCCCCACACCCGCATTGTTCCTCTGCAGAAATAGTCAGTCCACCAACTTCACAAGACAAGCAAAAACCAAAACTAAATCCAAAAAGGGACTCAACTTACTAATATTCGGATTCCGAAACACAAACCTCTGACTCAACTTATCCTCCACCCAATCCATCTCACTCCCAATAATACTGAACAGCGCCTTGCTGTCAATCAGCACTTTCACCCCGTCCTGCTCAACCGTCTCGTCAAACGCGCCCGGCTTGTCGACGTATTCGAGGTGGTAGGCTAAGCCCGAACAACCCCGGTTCCGCACGCCGACCTTGATCAGTTTTGGCTCGGGCTGGTCCAGCATCTGGCGCAGGTGCTCGACGGCGGCGGGGGTGAGCTTCATGGCTGCCTTGCGCGGCGTGCGCAGCCGGGTGGTCCGGGATCGGGCCGCTGCCGGTTGTTGTTGTTGCTGGTGCTGTTGAGATGTTTGCGCGGTGTTCTGTGATGCTGAGGTTGGTTGGTTCAACTGTGAAGTGGTCGCGGTATCGGGGATAGAAGAAGGTGAGCTTGTCGTCGCTGCAAAGCCAGGCCTGGACTGCTGTGCTTCCTTCTCGGGGATCGAGACCGTCGAGGCGTCGGCTGCGGCTACCGGCGCCGTCGGCTGCTGCCTCGGCGGCCGAGTTTCGTGCACCTGGGGAAGTGGCGGCGACTGTACGGGACGCGCGATCGAGGTGTCCGGTACGGAAGCATTGCGAGGCGGTGCGGGCGGTTGTGAGGGGAGTGTGTATGCCTGAAAGGCTGCGATGAGCGCGGCGGGGGTTGACGAGAATTGACGTTGACGCAGCAGATTGCGCCGGCACGACAGGCAGATCGAGACGGATCGCCTCGTGATTAAGCTAGGTGCGTTCATCCTCGGCGCGTGAAAAAGTGAGCGCAGCTAACGGTAGCTCTTGGGTTTCAACACCGCCACAGCTTGCTAATGTTGTTGTGACAGAAAGTTGGGGAATCGGGAATTTCCACTTGATGATTTCTAAGGGACGACATCAGCCGATGACATGACGCCAAGCCTCGGGCCATCCCGGTTTTCATCGGGCCAATGAGAAGCCAGCCATTAGGCATCGCCCTCACGGGTGAACTGCACCCGACCTGAGCATGTGCAATCGCGGTGTTTCCATCCGATCACAAATGTCAAACAATCCGTAACGTACTTGATAAGCGAGCGAGACATATAAGCGAGCGAGACACCACGTTCTTGGCACGACGCGTCCTTCTTCATCCACCCTCAACAGCGCGTTTTTCCTATAACTAAGTATGTCTTCCGCTTCAAAGGAAGCTAGGGTAATCTTGGCCCTTCAAGCTCTTCAGAATGACACGAAACTAAGCCTACGAGCCGCGGCCAAGCTCTATAACGTACCAGTTTCGACCCTCGGCCATCGACGTACTGGCCGAGCTGTACGACGCGATCTTCTAGCCAACTCGCGGAAGC
>NW_027041853.1:175697-290936 GCF_033297395.1 Canariomyces notabilis
GTCTTGTTGTATTGCAATTCAGGATCGTTGTTATGGAGTGGTGGAGAGTGTCTCGCTCGCTTATATGTCTCGCTCGCTTATCAAGTACGTTACCCCTGAAACCAACAGTCCAGAAACGTGGATTGTGCCCTACAGAATTGGTTCGGATAGGTATGTCCCCTTGCATTGGCATTTTCAGGCTCTCCATTTGACGTCACCCGTTGCAAACAAACAGGGCCTCAACACATCTTCGCCAGAAACTGAAACCAGCCCTTTGCCTCTCAACGCGGTGACCCATACAACCGGTAGTGCTTGTAATAAAGACACTGAGAAGAGGAAGACAGTCTAACCACAACCCTTATGTCCCTCTCACACTTCACTTCGAATCATTGCGCAACCAACCCCTTCACATCCGCCACCGCCGCCCTAGCCATCTTCTTCAATAACGTCCTCTCATCCGCCTCACGATACTTCTCCCAACTATCCAACCCTTCCTTAGCCTGGATACTGAGCGTCTCATACCCCTGCTTAATCACCTCCGCAACCTGCAAACTCGTCAACTGCGAGCCCGGCTTCCTCGATTTGCCGCCAGCCTTGACATTCCCCCCGCCGCCTCCATCAGCCAGCATCTCCTTGTAGTGCGTGCTGACATTAACCAGCGTATCAATCGAGTTACTCGGCCGATTCGCCAGCCCGTACGTAGTCCTAAACTTGACCAGCACCTCGCCCGACTCAACAACCTTGTAAAACAAATCATCATACGCCGCCGGCGTGGGCAAGAACGTTTCGCCCGCCGACAGGCCCAGCGCAATGAGATTGACGACATGATCCAGCAGGGTATAGATGTGCGACAAACCCTTAAAGTCAGCCGCGTACGTGGTCAGGAAGCGCACGAGCGAGAGCAGCGACCGGAACAAGTCTGCCCAGTGGTACTGCAGGCGGGTGCGCGAGCGCGACATGTAGCTGGTGACGCGCAGGAGGATGCCCACGCAGAGCGTGTAGAGTCCAACGTCGAGCCGCCGCCGCAGGTTGTGGTTCAGAGCGTCGACCATGGTGTCCATGATGGCCGTGGCAAGGATGCGCTCGCCCCGCACGAGGGGCAGGTAAGGCGAGCGCTGGCGGCAGAGGCGCACGGGGACCTTGCTTTCTTCGCTGCATACGCGCTTGCAGAGGATAGGGTCTTCGATGAGGAGGCGGAAGACCATCAGGTTGAGGTGGCAGTAGAGCGTGGTGCGCTGGGAGAGGTGGGCGTGTTGGAGGAGGTAAGAGGTGAGGGAGATGAAGCTGGCAAAGGGCTGCTCTTCGCCCGTGTCGGGTTGGAAGGTTACAAGCTCGAGGCTGAACAGCTTGTTGGCGTGGGTGAAGTCGTAAGTGGCGAGGAGTACTGCTGCTTCTTGCCCTGGCCTTAGGCACAGTCAGCCTATGCGCTAACTTGAAGGATCTTAGCCGGTTCTTGGATACTCACAGCTCTGCAAACATCTTCTTCGCCGTCTCAGCGTCGTAGACCGGTTTTGGAGGGGGCCTGCCTCCCGGGGCGATGGCTCCAAGCCCGATCTTGCTCAATGTGTTCGCTAGAGTCCATCCTTCCGGGAGATCTTCCTGCACGTCAATGTACTGGCTTCTCAACCTCTGACATGATTGTCCGACGTTTCCGACGATGCCCCTGATGACTCGCTCGTTCACAAAGTCATTGAGCCGCATTTGATATGGGTTCTGAAACTCGAATTTGTTGTAGTTGGCTAGGAGACCTAAGAGTATGAATGGCAGGTTTATACTCGGTGCTGTAGAGAGGATTTGTGATTGCATGCACTGGAGCGGCGGTCAGTCTCTCCATCTTAGCTACCCAGAAGTTGCCTCACTGACGTTGATTATCGCCGGGAACAAATCTCTCTGGATAAAGTAGGTGAGCAAGCTGGTCTGGTATGCCCCGGATGTAACAGCAAGGGCAACCTTGACTGCCCTTTGCTGCAGGTCCGCCGTGTACGTACAGCCTGCTCTGCTCCCTACTGCCTGCGTCTCCTCCTGGCCGGAATGACCAATGCCATTGGGGCAGCATTCAAGCGCGTTGCTTCTCCCATTTCGAATCAGCGACTCCAGCGCGCTGACGAATTCGGCAAAGACTGTATCGATGTGGTCCAGGCCAGCCAGCACTTCGATGATATCGGAGCTTGGGTTGGTGTACTTTTTGGCGAGAACTGCAACCATAAAGGTGCTCAGTGTCTGTAAGATGGAACTCCCAATCAGAACATTGCCCTCCTTGTAGGGAATCCTCGCACATGCTCACATCTAGGGCGTGCAAGTCGGAGATGCCATAAGGACGTCTTAGAGTCGCCACTGCCTGCGCAAACAACTGTCGGGTCTGGAGCTGAAGGTGTAGCAGCTCGTTGGGCCCTATCTCGTCGAGTATCCGTCGAAGCGACGGCCGGTCAGGCTTGAGCAGGAAGAACTCTTTCCAGAACCCCTCTGATCTCTCGGCCTCCTCTGTGTCGTCCTATCTCCACAGGTTCCATGGAATTAGCATCCTTGAGATCGAGCTGCCTGCGGTTGAACATGGCTGCGAACATCGTGGAGGGACCATGCACGGCACGTCATCGGCTGGATGGGTACAAACCTGCCCAAGAGGGATTGCACCATGTTAGCGACTCTACTGAGACATTAAGGTAGGTCTGTTTCTTGGTCCTACATGGAAGGATTGGGGGGAATATCACAAACCTTGAATAATGTCTCGTAGAGCCCAACAACTTTGGGCTTGAACGCCTCTGGCCGGGGCTGTTGCGTGAGAGGCGACGGCTCCATAGGAGAAGCTCGGTTTACGTTGAATGGAGATCGAGATGCCCAGGCATCTGTTTTCGGCAACAGACGGTTTGCGAAAAGCAGGCCAAGACGCTCCATTGTTAGCGCCATTGTTCACTGCAGCACCGTGCGCAGGGCCCTGGGCAGGGGCAGGAGCCGACAGCTTCAGCGCTGAACAGTGTCCGTGCATACAGTGTTAACCTCGTGACGGCGGCGATCATCCGTTCTGCAACCAAAACACCAAGAAAACGGAGTAGTGGGGCAGATGGCGATTATGAAGCCCTGACGAGTAGTGGAAAGAAACAAACAAGTTCGGCCACTTCATGAAACCCGGCATTCGTGGGATGGCTAGGTAGTATAAGGCAGCTCTGAAACCATAAGACCACATTGCCTGCCAATAATGTGTACTTCGTAAGGTAAGCGGCGCATGGTCATGCTCAGTGTCATTCTGCCTGGGCACTCTGCAGCCCAATAGGTAAAGAATTGCAAGTTCATAAAAAAAGGTGTAAGCTACATGACACCTTTTGTCTCTGCTTCCCGTCCCATAGGTAGTACCGGTAGACCAGGTGTGTGTTGAATACAGTGCTATAGTACCCCCTAGACACAACGAGAATGCCGTGCTAAGTGTCCCGTCCATGACCTGTGAGGTGATTGCAAACCCGAAGTTCTTCTTCTCTTGATCCCTTTAACCGCCTATTAGCAACATCCCCATGGAAGCTCTACTAGTAAATCCGCCGTTGACAGTGCCCATAAAGTGCCGTCGAAAGCTCTATTGAAAAACCACGTCTGTTCCGCCCTTTTCTCTAGCCAGCCACGCTGGTCATTACTCCCGTATCTCTGAAGAACTCGAAAACGAAAGACGCCGAAGAAGCAACTAACCCTCAAACCATAGGTAGCTATGCATGCACCTGCCTGCTGTCCCACTGGAGAAGCTTGCAGAAAAGGAAGAAGAGAAAAAAAACAAAAGTCATAAAGTCGTTCAGGGATGCTCATGTGTGCTTCGCCGGAACATGCAATAAAGGAGAGGGCCGCAAAAGGAAGAACGACACATGCCAGCCCAAGGCCAAAAGCAACTTTGAAGAAGCAGATAAACTCAGGTCGCTAGCAAACGTGCCAGAGCATGCCCAACGCCCGAAACCTGAAGAAAAACAGGCCCAATCGTAGCTGAACGCAGACGCAAGAGGGAACAAATAGGAAGAAAGCAACACCCCATCAAATCCCCCAGCTGCCCCTCCTCTCCTGAACACCCCACGCCAGCGGGCTAATAGCATTCAGGTCCGGATGCTGCCTCGCCCACTCATAGATATAGCGCTTGAGCGCCTTCCAGCGCGGGCACCGCTCCTCCTCGCTCACTCCGTCTTTCTCCTCGCTGTCGAGCATGATGTGCCCGGTGGCCTTGATCTTTTTCCGGTGAGCTGGAACCAACGCCTTGTCACCATCACCATCACCAGCACCGTCGGTACCATTGTGCTGCTGCTCATCCCCTCCCCAGAGGTCGTACATGATGGCGTCGTCGTCCCGCTCCAACTCGTCGATGCTGATCCGGCTGATTTTGCTGAGCTCCTCGTCATACAGCCTCGCCGTGGCCGGATACCCGAGCGACAGGTAGTTGTAGACCTGCGTGACGAACCTGTCATCGAATTCGCCCGCGATCTTTTCCTCCAGCTCCGCCGCCTCTTTTTCCTTCTTCAGCTTCTCCTCCAGAGTCTGCAGGTTGTGCAGCATGTGCAACCCCTTAGGTGCGTTGCTGCGCGTCCTATGCTCTGGCTGGGGCACGGGGATGCTGCCGTGCCGCGTGGCCGAGACGGTGCCTGGTTGCGTTACGCTCTCGAGCGGCGAGGGTTCCTCGCTCAACACAATGGGTGCCGAGGCGCCAAAGGCGCGTGCAAACGGGTCTTTGTTGTTGCTCTGAGGTGCGGGCGTCGTGATCATGGCAGGCCTCTCGATGGCGGCCAGATGCTCCGAGCCGTGCGTCGCATAGCAGTAGCCGCGCCAGAGACCGTGTTGTCCGGTCGGATCTCGGTTGTGTTCGTCGAATGTCGACCCCGTCCGAAGATCCCAGAGATGATCCGGCTCGAGCTTGGTTTGCTTGGGGGAAGGGCACATACGGAACACCAGATCCTGGCCGAGCAAGGGCGGGGACGCTTTCAGCCTAAGCCGATGCTGTTGTCGGGCTCTCTCCAGTGACATGTCCCTTTCCTGGTTGTAGGGCATGAAAGGCGCATGATGCCGGAAGCTTGTCTCGGGAGGGATCTGAGAGGCCGGGGCATATGGCATGTGCATGGCCTGACCGGCGGGGGCCGAGGGGATGTAGGGCATGTGGCTCTCGCCAATTGGGCGGATAGCGGGGGGTTCGGGGGGGATGTACGGCATAACAGACTCGCCGATGGTAGGGAGGGGCGAGTCAGTACGGAGAAGAGGCATATGCGTCTCGCCAATTGGCCCAAGAGAGCCCGACGATGGTCTCGATGTCCATATCGGGGAGCTGGCTATCGACGTCCTCTGCGTTCTAGTCAAGCCCATGGCATCGCTAGGCGGGCCATCAATGCTAACGTTGTCGAGGTCAATCGTGTCTACCCTATCCCGGTCTAGGCCCTTTTCAAGAAGGTAGACATGCTCTTGCATCTCCTTGAACGCCCAGCTGATATCCTCTTCGGACGAGTTCCGTCGCGATTGCAGAGGGTTCCAAGGGCCCCTGGTCAGCGGTCTGCCTCTGGGCCCGTCATCGTCGGAACCTTCCCGCACGTAGAAGTGCTCCGCGCCGCCTATGCGCTCACCACTGTTAGGAAAGGCACTCATGGCCACCTCTTGAAGCTTTCTCTGGGCATCTCGAGCTACCAGGTCGAAGACGCCACCGGCAATCTCGTCATCGCAAGACTCCCGGCGGGCGTGGCCCTTCTGCCTGGACGGTGTCCCCGGGATTGCTCCATAGCCGGGTCGTTTGCGTGCTTTAGGGGCGTAGATGTGGTTCGTATAGGGCGTAATATCCGTCTTATCGGTATGCTTGGTAGCAGGCCCTTCGTCACCAGCTCGCCGTGATCGCCGGACTGAAGACTCGACAAGCTGCGGTGCAAATCGTCGTTTTTCTCGCCGCGGAGGTGATGGCGACCGCGGCGACGGACTAGGTGTCGGCTCGCCAGCCGGAATCGTGGTGCGATATCGCTCGAAAGTTGTTTCGATAGGTATCGGCGCAAACCGTAGGCGCGGCTTGTCCTTGTTAGCCATTGTGAGCTTTGGCTCACTTTCCTTTCTTGTTACACGACGCATCGTCCAAACCGCACGATACGTCTGTGTGTGTTGGTTCCAGGTGGTCACTGATTGTGCTGGCTGGAATGGTGAACGGCCGACTGCTTTCGGTCAGTCATCCCCTGACTGTAATTTGTACGATGTCAATGAAATGTCCGGTTTCGCAACGTCTCCTTGGAATGCGTATATACCTTGAAAGGTTTGCGCGCTTGTGGTCCTTGTCTTAGCACCATCAGGGCCTCGAAGCTGGTTTTGTAACTTGGGCAAACTGCCCCTAAAGTCCAGTGAGTGGGGGGAACACAGGCTGGCGGTCACAAGAACTGAGGCGGGTACGGCAACAGTTGATGGATCTAAACTAAAGTCCGTGTTGGTGGGCCGAGATTTTGAGAAGAGCCACCACCACCTGAGGGCTGACCGCTGTTGGCAGTACGTTGCAGTTGTCGGGAGACGGAAGTGGGATGGAGGGTGGGGTCAAGTCCAAAGTCGCGCTACAGTGCGCAGTGAAAGGAACGGCGATTGTCCGACCGCCGCGTGATCCACTTCGCTCTTATTCAAACAAGAGTGCCCTGTATCGTGACATCCAAGCGTGAGTGAAGAGGCACAATTCAAAGCCGACGGAAACATTCAAGCCTCGGTATGTACAATCTGCCTTAGGCATATCATCCTTGTTTGTACTCTAACAGGAATACTTGGGCTTCTTTTCATCTTTGAATAAACCATGCTGCTGTCTCATATCATACCAGGGCGTCAATCGACATTCGAGCGCTTCGGCCAGAGCCGGTGTTCAGTCCGGCGGCACCGTTCAGCTTCCAAGATCGCACCGTGGTGTACCTCCCTGCCAATGATTATCGGAGATCATCCAGGGTCCTACACTAGCGTAAGTAGCAGCGGGGAAGTGCCATTTCCCTCTCGCCGTTGTCCGGCGGGCAAATGCCACAGGTGCAGCTTCCCGGTTGACATCATCGTGCTGGAGGAGCTTCAGAAATTTCTTGCTTTCTCGGCTCAAGGAAGCGCAATCGCAATCACAGATCAGCAACATATGAAAGTCATCAAAGCGGCACAAGCAGAGCCTAAAAAAAGACACTTATCCATCTGGCTCCCTGCAAGCCGTCAAAGATCTGAAGAGCTCGGGGTCAGCCCCTTCGAGCCACTAAACCATCCCTTTTCCATAAACGTCTTGGCCCGCCCGACTACTAGCAAGCCGTCGTGCCGCCACGCCCTTTTTGATCAAGTGACAACCTGGCATTCCAAGCGCCTGCCTCAATATCCTCAGCCTGGAAGTTGCCTTGACACGACGTGGAGTAAGGAAACGAGGCATGTCAGGGTCCTGTTGGGACGCGCGCCCTGACCGCCCGACTTACCCATCGCCAGTGGACCTCGTAATCCTCGACCACGTTGTCCAGTTCTCGTCAATCGTTTGCCCTTCAACAAGCGACAACCTGACAACCAGCAGATCGAGCTCACCCCGGCCAGACACCGAGCGTAACCGCGGTCAACTCATTCACAGACCGCTATTACCGGATTCCTATTCGTATTAGGCCACTAAATCCCCCAATCCCATCCTGTTGCAGCTCCGTCCTAACCTGCTTAAGAATCCAGCTAGAAACCTCACGGCAGTCTCTTCTCTTTCAATGCAGCATCTTGATCGCGCAATTGCCAGTGGTTCATTCATCATCCCACGCAAATCTCAGACTTCCCAAGCCTATAGAGGGCAGCTCCGACATCGACCAAAGGGTAGCACCAAGGCTCTCGCGTCAATTTGATCCAGGATGGATGTCGCCGCATCCCACACCCCTCGCCGCCTCGCGGGGTCCCGACACCCGGGAGACTAAACACCCCCCACTGCGCCCCCCGTGTTTGCGCTCCACCATAACAGGGCACCATGAATCGCTTTCCGCAGGCAATGCCACGACAAGAGAGGATTGCCTACAGTCTCCCGAACATCGACGCTTAAGGTACTGTAATCAGCCGAATCTACAAAGTTCGACACCGCCCTCACTCTGGCGACGATACGCCGAGCAGCATTGCGTTCTTATCTTCTCATGCGTGCTTGCGATCTGTGGACTCGCGTTCAGGCCATCTGTGACATGTAAGCCACGCGGCAGGACATGCTCTCGTGATGCAGGAGGTTTTTATCTTGCATCGCACCCATTGGCCCACTGGTGGGATGCTGCTGCAGTATCCCGGCAGGCCGTTGCCAGTCAGAATAGCGAATTGCCTTGCCATCGCTGACCGCCTCTCTCCCCCGTTAGAACTTCCAGGTTCCCCTCACTGCTCCAATGCGGGATCGGTATGCTACCTAACCGCATTTGCATCTCGTCTCGACCTCCACGTGTATTTGATGAACTGTATCCGTAAGTCAAGGCCAATCGGGTTTAAAAGCAGAGGCGAGGCATGTTGCTGCGGCATCCAGGCCGCCTTTGGGCCGTAGAAGGAAGTTGATCGTTTGAGCGATTACTGGAATGGGATGGCACGGCTCATGTTGTTCCATTGTGTGTTTGCAGCATGTTACACTTGCCGGACATATCTCACATAACTAACCTCAGTGCCATCTATGGATCGCAGCTAAGAAACTTGGCTGTTAAGAGCTGGCGAAGAACATCCTACGTGCCCTGAATAAAAGCTACCATATATATTGAGAACGGAGGTCCAGGCCCCGATCTCAACCCCGTCTCGGTGCTTGGCTGTCGCGGAACCATTGGAACCACAGCATCGACTTGAACTGCGGTCCTGCGGGTAACAGGCACAGCAGCTCTGAAGCCCGGCCGATTGCCGACACGAAGACGAGGACATCAAGTCGACTCGTACATTAGCTTGTGGGCGTTTTCAGTCAAAGCAATCTATCAAGCTCAACTTTTAGATACCAGACATCGGAAGCACAGGTATCACCAAGGTCCAGTGTTATGGTGCAATTCCCTAGCTTTGTTCATCCCGGAAGTCAAGCACAGGTTGACACATGTACTCTGGGAGACCCAGCTACAATGAGTGATGTGAAGCTGCATCTGGCGGCTCTGAAGCCAGGGGGTGTTAACTTGGGCGCGGAATGCTATAGACGTGATACTGACGAGTGGACACTGGACAGCGAGATAAAGACAACTGGATATGTGATCAACTAATAGCTTGCCATCATGGATACCCACCTGTCGGTCTGATCTGCTGACTCTGAGCATGTATTCCCTGGACACAGCATCCATCTTTAATGAAGCCAAGTAAACACCGGTGTTACCAGCGGTGTATTGTACATGATTGTCAAGCGTCAAGCTTCAAAACCTCATGAGTGACATTGGAGCCGTTCTCTTGCTAAGTACCAAAGCAATCAAGGTACGGACATGGAGCCATTCATCGAGGTACTCGCCGCCCCTGATACCCTAGCCCGCCTCACAACTAGTGACTCAAGCGAGGACGATTATCCTACCACACATAGTGGTTGATGAACACCGTAACGAAGCCACCCCAACATCCCCTTAATGGAGCAGTTCTTGATAACTGAGACTTCCAGCTAGTCCAAAGAGGATTCCCAGGAGGTGGCACGAGCATAGGTATTGTACCTTAGTCTTCTCTACGACTTGAACGCCAGCAAAGATGACAGAGTAGTGTCTTATACCGATCGAAAACCGCTTCCATCATTGACAGCAAAGTCACGGTAATGAGCAAGAGCTGTGACGATATATCAGGGGAACATTTCATGTAAAGCCAGCAACAGATGGGTATCAGGGGCCGCGCATGGTAGGGCGGCAAAGGAGAACTCGTCCTCTGGTTAAAGGTATTATTTTTGGCGTGGTGTCCCCATGTTCTGTTTTTGTCATGAAGATACACATGATGGAGAAAGACCAATACTACTAGTAGTACTGTCACGAAATACCACCAGGCTGACATAGTGCCTGCTACATGTACCCATCCATCTGGTAAGGTCTGGACGGTGCAGAAAGGTTTCCTCTGTGTGAGACGCAGGGGAAAAAATGAGATTTGAGGCGTTCAAGGAGCATGGGTGTCATGTCAGTGGCAGCACCAAATAGACTAACATGACCAGAAGTTTGGAGGCTAGACCTTGATCACAATCTGGCACCAGCTGGCGACAGGCGAGGCCTGATTCTCTAAGTCTAGTGGTACCAGTTGTCAATATCTATAAGTATCTTCGACAGTTTGGGCTAGCTTCATGGCAGTTGACCCAAGACGTATAGCGTATTTGGTAGATATCCAGATGAGTCCACTGCCCGGACAATGGCGTTCAACTTGGTGGAAGTGACCAGGTTGTCAATATGCACATGTTCGCGCTCAAGTGTCCACATAGTGTTTCCCCCTCACCACTTTCCATGCCGACTGGTGGTAGCTTCCAAAGCACCCATGAGCCTGCTCGATATATAGACCAACGACTTTGATGTTTTTATACCCTTTCAATGACAGATATCATTCTGGTATCGCCTTGAGAGCTACGGTACTATAGTATTCGGCCAAGAAAACATCAACCACCTCCAGATGGTCCCGAAAACGTAACCCTCACCTGATTCCCTACACGTGGCACGTTGCCGGTGTGCAAAACTGCAAGATATCTTTGGCAGATTAACTGGGTTGGGAGTGATTCAGCCCCTAGGAAGGCCAGGAGGGGCATTGGAGTACATTTAGGTGCCTATTGTACATATGGAGCTACCTACCGTGACCTAGGGTATTAAGAAGGGAATCAAGCCATGGGTGATGTGTAAGGACTCGGAATAGAACCCCCCTATTACCATCTGGACCGATTCCTCCCCCCCTCCCCCCCGCCCTCCTCAATAGCCTGACTCCGTGCCCCTGAAGCGGCAAGGCGCTTTTCAGTGGTTGTTCTCGTAGTCTTCGACAGTTTCAAGTACACCGGTGGTCACAATATGCCGGGTGTTTTCAATATATCTGTTATGTACCAAGTGGCAGCTCAAAAAACGGCCTCAAAACCTACCATGTAAGGTACCTATCTTACCTGAATATATTGGTCGGGGAAGGAACGGCGAAGCCGCCCAAGTCTACGGCAAGCCTCCATTGTTGTTGCCAGAAATTGTTTACGGGCAGGCACATGTAACGGTCTGGGGTGTTTCAACTTCCCTGTGAGAAGGACGGTGAGAGCAGCGGGAAATGTTTTGGATATAAAGGACTCTCGGACAGCGCCGTTGCGAAAATGCAGGTACCCGCCGTTCCCTTCCGTCACGGTATGTCTTATGTAGGTCTGGTCTCTTACCCTCGTCATCTGACCGAGTTCCTGTCATCAAGCCTTGAAGCTAACTCTACGCATCCCGCTCTATAGTTCCTATTCAGTTCGAGCTTGGGTGACAACATGGCGCGCTCCTGGTTATGACTCTGCTGTGAGCGGCGAGCAGAGTGCCTGATTTGCCACTGGCAATGCATGAACGTTGGGAGCTGTGCGTCCCCTGAGGGCCCTGGGAACGGATCGCACAACAGCAGAGTCGCACAGTCATCTAACTTAGACGAGCTGTGTGACGGAACTTATGACAGGAGTCCCGCCAGGCGTACAGTAACAGATGGGCTATCTGACATTACAGAACCTAACTTTACCTTGGATACCTGTGATCATCGCTTTGAAGTGCAACCATGGGATTCATTTAGTACATTACCTGCCTTTACAACCAGCAGGTCCGGAACACGACTCGACCGATCTCGAGAGCAGCTTCTGTGTTCCACTCGGGGACGGATCTCGATTCTACTGTGATGCGGGACCACACTTGTATCGAATCAAACCCGGCCGACGATCACTTGCTCATGTTCCTCGGCTTCGTCGAGAAAGCGGCTTCTCGAAGGCGGTGTGGACAAGTCTGCCTCAGTCCTGCAGTGGTTTGACTTGCCGGTGCTGGATCGACCATCGACGTATGTACGATACAGATAATACATAAAAGTGATCAAACCGATAAAACTGTCTAGAACGCAGTCAGTTCATCAGTCTAATAAGGTAGGGTTGGTCGAATTTGTTGGGAAACAAGAGGCCCACTCGCCAAGGTCGATATCGCAAGACACAAAATTGGGAGCAGCGTGACGGCGTGACGGCGGGAAAAGGGAGATAACATTAGCACGATATTAGCCACGTGTCCTAGGAGTTTTCTCGAGCAGAACTGAGAGGCGTAATTAGTTTCGGCCATATCCAAGCCCTCTGCATGGTGATGGCGGTTCTTCATGATAAGGAACTTGGCTGGTGAGGTTATCTTGTCACCACCACTTCAATTGCCTACAAATCACCACCCACTGTTTCTGTAAGGTAACTGATACTACAATACAGTACGGTACAGTAAAGTACACGCTTGGTTACAGTAGCAGGAGGCAGTCAACTTAGCATACTGCCTACCTCCGTACAGAAAGTTAATTACCTAATTTCCAGGTTTGTGGGCTTGGGTGGCATCGCAGCGCCGGGAAGGTGGGTGGGAAGGCCCCACTTCACCACTGGCAGCCGGTGGTGTCGATGGGCACTGTGGACGTTGAGATGACCTAGGGCGGCACGAGAACCAGGGTGGGAAGCGTGCCACAGGGCAAATCCCGGCTTGGCCATGATCTCCAGCAAGGCGCATTCCCAGCTCGATGCATATATTTCCAATTTTCCATGATTCTTGCTGCTCTGCTCCAGGTTTGCTCTTAGCGTGTCGCTCCTTCGCTTTCCCTATCGTATCTTGTTTATCCGAATACACAGTACATAAGGTAGTCTTGCGGTCCAGGGCCATCTGCGGCTTCTGCGCCGGCTGCCACTTCCCTGCGTCGGCGCTGATAACAAGCTGGGATCCCGGAATCGTCATTTATAGATCGATCATCATCGCCGAACCGTACATTTATCTTGAGATAAGCGGGTCTCCAGACGTGCAGAGTGCAGACCGACAACTGCACCCTAATCAACTACCTACGTATCGACCAGACGCGATCGACGGTCTAGCAAAGAGTGGGCTCGGGCAAGAAGCAAGAGCAAGAAGAAGCAATCTTTCCATGCCGCGGCCACAAAGTTGCCAACACTGATTTCTTATCGCGCTCCTCGTCCGTCCGCCATGCCGGTGAGCTTGAAGATCGATGGCCAGCCTGATGACGACACGCGCAACCAAGAACCACCGCGATCGCTCCAAGACCCCGTATTTCGGCCACCTCAGACATTTCGATCCACATCTGCATTGGCGACCATGGCTTCATCCGAGCAGTCGCCGTCGCAGCAGAGCCACTACTTAGAGCTGGCCGAGTCGACTTTTACGCCTTTGTCCATGGACAGCAGCGAAGTTTACCTATCAGACAGCACCCAAAGCCGCGAAGGAGGTCGAATTGCACAGAAGCTGAGTGCTGAAGCAGAGACGGACTGGCTGCTGCGCCGAGCCAGAAGTGCTGAACATTTGAGAAGCAGCGCGTCGGCCAGCGTCAGCCCGGCCCCAGCTGGCAGCACGATTCTTCGCGGCCCAGCGTCAACCGTCAGCGCCATGGTCCAATCGTTCGAGGCGCTCCACGCAGCGAATGCTGCAAGGAAATACGAGCTTCTCTCGGCAAAAAGTCATGGCCATCCCCCTGGAGGAGTGGTCTCACCTCCGTCGACCATTTCGCCGTCTCCATCAACAACTCCCAGCGGCGAGCACCACGTTGTTGCCGGCGCTCCTGGCGCTACTGCGGGTCCCGATGCAGCATCCCAGATAAAGTTGACCGCAGCCCCTGTCACGGCGGATACTGATCCATCAGTGCCTGACTTGAGTCCGTCCCGGGCACATGACGATTCCTCGGGTTTGTCACTTTCTGCTACATCCGAACCCGCTCCTTTTTCGTCCGTCGCTGCAACCGACTCTACCCTAATTCGACTTACACCCACAACAGCGAGTCCGCAAACCCCGAACCCAGCCATTCCCAGCCCGACCCAGTCGCCCATTGTTCGTACCTCGTCGGCCGCAAGTCTGACCCTCAGCCACCCCGCTCCGGATGTGAACAAACGTTCCCAAGCAGGCGGATTCCTCGGGAACATTGCAGCTCTCGAGGCCTCTGCCGAGCGGCTGTCCATGACTGATTCCATCGAACGCGCTATCCGTGAAGAAAACGACGAACTGAAGCGAAGCGAGAGCCGGCGATCGTCGGTACTTCAAGCGACTCGCGCGAGGGCAACCTCAGCGTCAGACAGCGCGTCGGCATTCGGACAGTCGCAACTTAGCAGGCACAATTCGATACTGGAGATTAACAGTGCAGCACGGATCGGAGGATACTCGCCTGGGGGTTACATAATGAGCCCGAACAATTCCATGTCGGCCGCCTCTACTCGTCTTCGCTCGGGGAGCAAAGCGAGCTCGGTTGGCATGCCGCCGTCCATACCAGGGCATCCAGATCCAATCGATAGTGACTCTGCCCAGGAAGTTCGCTTTCTCCCCCGGCATGGCCCTGGAAAGGCATCGACTAGAAGCGTCGCGAGCAAGCTGTCTCTCGTGCAGATTGCTGAGCTTGATCTCCCGACCGGCTTGACGAAGGAGGCATTCGAGGAGGCCGATCGTGCGGCTGCCGCGGGAGCAGACCCGGTAGATGAGGATGCTATCCGGGCGAGCGCACATCAGTTCATCGAGGCAGAGTTTGCAGACGAAGTCGATGTCTTGCAACCCATGTTGGCACAGCCGGCTGCAGATGAGCAAGCTGGGCGACTGCACCTTCACCAGCCGGATCAGTACCCTCATTATATGCCACAGGGGAGCAATGATGAGAGGCCGACGTCTTCGGGTTCCGGGGCAACGTATGATCAGGCACAGGCGGCGTTTGGTGACTTTGATGGGGTTCACTGTGACCCTGAGGCTAGCGATTTGCCGACTCCGGAGACGCAAGCATTGCCCGAATCGCAACCTCAGCCGCAAACTACCCTTCCCCCACGGCCCACGTCCTATTTTGACCCAACAACAAGGCAGCAGATGCTCTACTATCCGGCGCCGGTCCCTGCTATGCTGAATCTTCCGCCCAAGTTGTCCAAGAAACCTAAGAAGGCGGCAGCGGCCAAGGACACACGCCGGTCTCAGATCCTGAGTGCTATGCCGCCCGCAGCTCGGGAATCTCGGGTCTGGTTGCCCGACCCGCTCGAGGGCTTACGCGATGGTCCAGACGAGGATCACTTCTTGGGCGGAACTAGCAGCGAGGAGCAACCGCCATCACATGCCAAGCAGGCTTCGGAGGCGAGCACCATCCAGCCTCCGTCTCCAGCCCCACAACCGCCAGAAATCCGCAAACCTCCGCGGTTGACAGTTGGAGACAACCGCAAATCGCGCTTGGGTCCCATCGATGGTGCGCCGCCACAACTGCGGGCAAGTGCCTTTTTTGAGCTGCCTTCAGCCCCTGTCAAGATTGAGTTGAAGGGCGGTTCCGCTATGGACACTTTGGATAGTATCCTCGATGCTTCGGCAGCGGCTCCCGTCAATGCCTTTACCGACCACTCTTTTGCCGGTAAGCTCGGTGCAGAGGTGTACGGACCGGAGAAGAAGAAAAAGGTGAAGAAAACAGCACCTGCATCTGCACCTGCACCGACGGTTGAACCAAAGAGCCCTAGCGGGCCTAAGAAGCTTGTCAAGAGGAACTCCAGCGCCAACCTGCTTGAGCCGCCGACACCAGGGCACAAGAAACGAGCTAGCCACTTTTCCCTATTCGGCGGGAAACGTGATGCTGCAGAGGCATCCGATAGCGATGTGGACGAAACCAGAAGCGGGCTGGCAGGCATGCAGGACGACTCTCGTTCTCATGACGGGCAAGCTTCCCCGAATCAACTGGCCCCTGGCTCGGATGAAGGATCAGAGGAGGAGGAGGCGGAAGAAGAGGGAGAAGAGCTTTATCAGGGCCCTCCCACAACGCTCCTTGCCGAACTGCAGCTGCGGAAACAACAAAACAAAATGCGGACCCGTCCGCTCACGCATGTCTATCCTAATGGTATGCATAGCACTCTCTTGGAACTGGATGCCGTTGCGGAAGTGGAGCGCAAAGTCAGGAAGACAAAACGTGTCAATCTCGCCTGGGAGGACCCTAACAGCATCCCCGTCCGTCCGGAAGATGAGGATGATGACGATGTCCCGCTCGGCATGCTCTACGTACAGAAGGCTACCGGCAACCGCTCGACCATGGATATCAGCGCCCTGATGAGTGAGGTTAACCGCCCACTCGGTTTGCTGGAGCGCCGCGAGCTGGAGGATAACGAACCTCTGAGCCGCCGCCGCGACCGGCTGCAGGGCAAGGAGAGCACTCAATTGCCCCTCTCCCTCGAGGTAATGCAGAAACGCCTGAGCCACATGCCGCTTACAAGCCCCGGCACCGGCCCTGCTGCTTCTGGTCTACGGTCTCAGTCCAGGCTTACCTTGCCCTTGCACTCCGGGGGCCGATCCGTCGGGGGCTCCGTACCAGGCTCGGTCTCCGGCCAGGACCAGCCCGAAGCCGAGGATAGCGAGCCCGAAATCGAGGGCGAGACGCTGGCAGCCCGCAAGGCGCGCCTGGCTGCCGAGAATCCGCTCCCTCGCGCTCGCCCGGTCAGTGGCGTCTTCTCAGCTGAATTGCTCAGCCAGTTTGGCGGCGCCGACGACGAACCGTCTCAGTCTGACGGCAAGGCCAAGTCCACAGCCGGCGGGGCGCACAGCCGAAGCACCTCGGCGGATTGGGGCAAACAGGACAAACCCCCAACCCTTGACGTCCCAGTTGCGGAGGAAGAAGAGACGCTTGGCCAGCGCCGGCGTAGACTGCAGCTTGAGCGTGAGGCCCGCGAGAGGGAAATGGCTGCCGGCGCCCGCACCGCCACTCCTCTTGATCCACTTAACGCCGCAAGCCGCCCACCACTTTCCCGACCGCTGTCAATGGCTGACGTGCTCACTGTGCACCCCGTTGACCAGAACGCCGTGAGCCTGCACCTGCACCCGGCCGAACAGGAGCGCTTGAGGAGGGAAGCCGAGGCCGCCCGCGCCCAGAAGGAGAAGGAGGTCAAAATGGCGATGTTAAGGGCCCAGATGCCGACCTCGTTGCCTGTCACGGCCGTCGGGGCCCGCACGGGGGGTTATATGGGCGGGAGGTTCAATAATGGACTTGGTGGGGCTGGGCCGATGGCGGCGGGGAGTAGTTTGAGTTTGGGGTATGGTGGTGGTATGGCTCAGATGGGGGTTGGGGTTCAGCAGCAAAGGACTAGTACCCTGCTTGGGACTGGGCATCTGGCTGGGGGGCCGTATGGAGCTGGGCCTGGGTATGCGTCGTCGTCGCCGAATGTGAATATGCTGCCGGTGGGCATGCCGGCGGGTGCGGCATATGATGGGAGGGGAATGCCCATGAACATGAATGGAGGGGGGAATGATATGGTTGAGCGGTGGAGGCAGGGGGTGCTGCCTTGACCTTCTGTCTCGGGCTGATCGAGTTGTGTTGTGTTCATACATAACAGGTTGAACACGGCACAGCACTGCATTGGGTGAGCTTGATACTTCATGTTGGGTTTGCTGCATTGCATTCCATAGCATAGCATAGCGTGTGAGGGTTACTTGTGGGTAGAAGTAGAAGTAATATAAAGATGTAGATTACTAGTATATACACGTTCCTGGTTTTCACCTTATACTAGCAGCAGCCACTCCTATAGCCCCTCGAGGCCTAAACATAGACCCCTTAACCGTTGACTTCTCGACGGCGTTGACTAACCGGACTATATAGTTGTGTGTATTGCTAGTACTGTACATGGAACTTAACTGAAACTACGACGCTTATAAAATAAGTATAATCCTCAATTGATTCTTCAAGTAATAAAATACTGATGGGTAAGTGATCGTGTACCCCATATGTCCTGAAACTGAACGCAATCATTGATATAGGATTAGCCCGCGCCGATACTCAAGGTACCTATATAACTGAATGCGACACAACGGACAATCACCGAACACTTGTCCGGTAAGTGGTACAAGTACCTTACTACCCCAATTATAGGCGGCGAGGGGCAGTGTGTGGTCAAGGCTGTGGCATTTAGAATGAAATAAGAGCGTGCGTAGCTGAGGGCAGCATCCCTAATTGCTCCGTCATTGAGCATCATCAGCGAGGGGAGGCAGATGAGATCAGCATGATGGGCGCTAGCTATGTTATCATTGCCAAACATCAAAGGAACCCCTACTCCTCATTTAGAAGCTTTGGTAGGACGGCGCCAGCTATGGTCGGGAAGCTTATGATGTAACTGTGATGAAAAGCCAGCACATGTTTCTGCGCGACTTCCATCATCGAACAAAGCAATGGTCTCTGTAATCATGATGCTAGGTCGTGAATACAAAAGGATGTGTTCATCAAGGCCTTCGCTCAGCTTTACATTCAACTTGAAGCTTCTCGAGTCCAGTTCTCAGAGGAGTTAACAAACAGAACTGAGCAAAGCTGGAACCACATACTAGTAGACGACGATCATCAGGGATAATGGACAAGGCGAAGGATATCGCCCAAAGGGTTCTTCACCCGCACAAGGAGGGAGCCGCCGGGGCGGAGCGGCACCCGCAGACCGGTCAGGCCGCTGCTGCTGCTGGCGGGGAGCGACACCCGCCGCCGCAGCCGGCCCAGGGTCAGGGACAAACCAGTACTACGTCCACGGGAGCGGCTAAGCCAGGAGGAGTCGGCGAGACAGGCCTAGAACGCGACCTCGAGCCCAAGCCCACAAAGGTGCACCTGCCGACTCCCGGCAGCGAAGCCGAGGGAACTGCACCATACATTCCCTCAGGCAAGCTCCGGGGTAAGCGGGCGCTGATCACGGGCGGCGACTCGGGCATCGGGCGGGCCGTGGCCATCATGTTTGCCATGGAGGGCGCGAAGGTGGCCATCGCCTACCTCCCCGCCGAGGAGGCTGATGCGCAGCACACGCGCGCCCAGGTCGAGAAGAATGGTGGCCAGGCGGTGTTGCTGGCGGGGGATCTGAGTGCGAGCAGGAATTGTGTGGATGTGGTTGAGCGCGCGGTGGCGGGGTTGGGGGGCGGGATTGATGTCTTGGTGAATAACGCGGCGTATAGGGAGGAGAGGGGGGATATTGGGGATATTACCGAGTAAGTCGCCAGCTGGAGATCTTGATCATACTCCTTACCAGGACTGACTCGGCGTGATCTACCCTACATGCAGTGAGCAGTGGTACACCACCTTCCGCACCAACATCGACTCGTACTTCCACATCACCAAGGCCGCGCTCCGCCACATGTCGCCGGGCGCGAGCATCATCAACAGCACCTCAGTGGACGCGTACATTGGCGTGCCGACGCGGGTCGACTACGCGGCAAGCAAGGGTGCCGTCGTGGCCTTCACGCGGGCGCTATCGAACCAGCTCGTCAAGCGCGGAATCCGTGTTAATGCCGTCGCTGCCGGCCCGACCTGGACCCCGATGCTGGCTGTCACCACGAGCGGTGGCGGTGCAGGTGGTGAAGAAGGGGGCAAGGGAGGAGGAGGTGCTGGTGTCCATCATCGACTGGGTTATCACACCCCCATGGACCGTCTCGGTCAGCCAGCCGAGGTGGCGACTAGCTATGTGTTTCTTGCGAGTGGAGATGCGGCGTTTATGAGTGGGCAGACGATGCATCCTAATGGAGGTATTGTGGTTAATGGATAGGGGGTTAAGGGGTTCGGCCGGTGGTGATGATGATCATGTCCCCCTGGGCTATGATGCCATCCATCCATCATGTAATATTTGCCCTCTAAGCATTCCGGTGTTGCCCAGGAAAGATTGGCATGGGCAGTGTAAGTCTAGTCTACCAATTCTTATGGTCAGCGAATCACCAAAGAATTGAGATTGAAAATCGACATGAACCCCTTTGCTTTGCAGGTTGACGAACGAGCTGCGAAATCTACTCGTGCTTCTTCGGAGTTTAACTGCCCACTTCTCCCACGCCGGATTTCCTGGTAAATCGTGTCATTATATGAATCACGCTATGCTTGTATATTGAAAGTTGTTGATTAATAGTGTTTCCGAAACGCCTTGAAGCGCTTTGGTAGCGAGCTCAATTCGTGTAAATGCATGTCCGTAAGTAGATATTTTGTCGAATCTCCACCGTGTTCGAAAACTTAGGTATCTTATCTCGTACCATCTGTGTGTTTACGGTGTAAGTTTCAATTCGAGTTGCCGGTAAGTCCGTATTATAACGTATGATAGCCCGATGCCGTGACTTCGGTGCTTAGGTATTTCAGCCGACGCAATCCGGCAGGCGCTCTGAGCTCGTGCTCGTGCCTGCATCAACGTCGTCGAATCGTCATCCTTCAATTCCCAGCCAACAATCCACCACGCACCGCAACGCCGACCGCAAGACATGTAGCGGCTCGATACCTTATCTTTGCGACAGAACACGGAGGATCAGGCAATAACAAACCCTTCCCACAACACCTACCTAATCATCACCGACCCCACCATGAACCGGTCACCCTCGTCTTCAGGCCTCCTCCCGCTTCCCGGCGCGCCCTCCTCCTCCTGGGCCCTCTACCGCGCCCGCCTTTCGACCCTCTTCCACAGCGCTGACACGTCAGTGCTGATTGCCTTTTGGCTGTTTGGTTCGTCCCCGCCTCCCTTCCTAGTCTCCCTCCTTTCTCCTCCTAACCACCGCTAACCTGTTGGAGTTCGAACACAGGCCTGATCAACAACGTACTCTACGTCCTAATCCTCTCCGCGGCACAAGACCTCGTCGGGTCCTCCATCCCCAAAGGCGTCGTCCTGCTCGCCGACGTGGCGCCGTCCTTCGCCACAAAACTCGTCGCGCCCTACTTCATCCACCGCGTGCCCTATGCCGTGCGCATCCCCGTCTTTGCCGCGCTGTCCTCGGCCGGCATGCTCCTTGTCGCGCTGTCTCCCTCCTCGTCCATTGGTGTCAAGATGCTTGGGGTTGTGCTGGCCAGTCTGAGCAGCGGTGGTGGAGAGCTCAGCTTTTTGGGCCTGACGCATTACTACGGGCATATGAGTCTTGCTGCGTGGGGGAGTGGGACGGGGGGTGCGGGACTGGCTGGGGCGGGGTTGTATGTGGTCCTGACGAGTTGGTTGGGGTTGGGGGTTAGGGGGAGTTTGTTGGCGGCGGCGGTGTTGCCGGGGGTGATGCTGGCTGCGTTTTTTGGGGTGCTGCCGAAGGCTGGGTTGGAGAGTAAAAGGGGGAAGGGCGGGTATGAGCGGGTGGGTGGTGCAGAAGGGGAGGATGGCGGCGACGAGGAGGACTTTGAGGACGTGCCGAGGAGCATGGCGTCGAGTAGTCTGCTCGCGCCTGGCCCGTCGGTCGCGGCTACGGCTTATCGCTCGGCGCCTCATCAACATCATACAAAGGAGTCGTCGTCGCTTTGGGCGAACCTCCGCCGCGCGAGAGCGCTGTTCCTGCCGTACATGCTCCCACTGCTGTTGGTTTACGTCGCCGAGTACACCATCAACCAGGGCGTCTCGCCGACGTTGCTGTTTCCGCTCCAGCACTCGCCCTTCTCCGAGTTCCGCGCCTTCTACCCCTTTTACGGCTTCCTGTACCAGCTTGGCGTCTTCATCTCGCGGTCTTCGACACCGTTCGTCCGTATTCACCATTTGTATCTGCCCTCGTTGCTGCAGGTTGCCAACCTGGTCCTCCTGACGCTCCACGCGCTGTTCAACTTTCTACCCTCCGTCTATCTTGTGTTCATTGTCATATTCTGGGAGGGCTTGCTTGGCGGGGCCGTCTATGTCAACACGTTTGCCGAGATCATGGAGAACGTGCCCGTCGATGAGCGCGAGTTTAGCCTGGGCGCCACGTCAGTCAGTGATAGCGGAGGCATCTGTATTGCCAGTTTTTTGGGCATGGCCATGGAGGTGTGGCTATGCCGATGGCAGGTCGAACATGGGAGAGACTATTGCCGTCGTATCGAAGCGAGCTGAAAGAAGGCTGTCACTCGACTGGTTCAGTTTGCTGAGAAAAGTATCGTGAAGAGGTGTGAACACAAAAGCGATATTCACAGCTGTTGAGATGCACGCTCACATGGAATGGGCCGGCCTACTCCGTGTGTTCACCCTAGAAGCGTCCGATAGGGATGACGACGCTACCGGACAGGCCAGTCGAGTTGTCGGGCCAAGTGAATGAGAAAGTGAGGAGCTAAATCATGGTAAGTAAACGTCAGAACCATTCTGCTTCTGCTCTCGGTAATCAAGGGGACTAATTCCTCCGAGTCAATCAATAATAGCAATAGTGGTGCGTTGCAGTCGCTTTTTAGGCTCTATTGACTTACCGGGCGCTAGAGATCTGCTGGAGTCTCCCGCCTCTTTCTGTTCTATCATTTCTCGCCAAATCTAAAAGGAGTGGCCCCATTCAGATACTCCTGTTTCTTTCTCCCAACAGACGACGTCACGGTGTTTTTGGGACATTGCTCTCGCAATGCGGTTCCAACGACGCTCGGTTGAACTGCTCTTGATGGGACTGGGCGAGCTCGCAAAACTCGTTCAAGCCGGCCATCCCTCTCCCCCATCAGGTTTGCTTCGGAGCCCCCGACAGCCAACACCCAACCCATTCGACTGGCTGGACTTGGACGCAAGTGGCATCTCATCGACACCAGGCACTGCACAATGTGCTGTGGTCATGTCATGGGACAGTTTGGCATTCCCTAATGCACGTATCGCCTCGGCTGGAGGTCAGATCGAGTGTCGGCAGCGGCTGGTCTTTCAGGGCCTGCCTACTAGCTCGTACTTTACTATCTATGCTGTGAAAGTCTCGGGGGTGTTGAATCTCGAAGCGGGGGCTTTCGTTGATAACGTCGAGGTTGGGGTTGAGTACTTGCCAGTGAGTCCGCCTCTCTCCCGTCCCCATCTCCACTCCCACCCGCCAACCCCCCCCCTAAAGCTACGCCTTCTTGAGATCCAGCGGCTCACGCACCGACGCATTATTTAAAGCCACCCACCTCGCCTTCGTCAAAGTCCACAACCGACTCGGCAAGCAACACGACCCTCCCCTACGGCAGAAGCGGCCAGGCATACCGGGGCGTCTTCAACCTGACCATGAACCTATGGCCGATTACTACGGGGCCACAGACTCCCCGTGGTAGGTCAAGCTGTGTGGCACGGCCTGAGCTGGCGCTCACACTGCGCGTGTCGGTATCCCGTAAGCAGCGGCGGGGCTTGGATGCTGAAGGTATTGCTGCCTTGAGTCGTCGCCTTGAGATGGCGGCGCCGGCGGTTGAGCAGTTGCAGGTGGGAGTTTATCCTGGTTGGGGAAGGTGTCCGTGATGCTACGTACTGCTAGGGGGCGAAGGTTGCGTTGGTTGGAGACTTGATGGGCTGGGTTCGAAGCGGTCTGGGCGAGCCTGAGGGGCTCGGGAGTGAGGTTGAAGGCTCCCAGCCGGCGCAAAATGGGACAGAGCCTGAAAGTAAACTCGAAGCAAAAAGGCCAAGTCACCGGCATAGTTTTCAAACTAAGCAGCCTGGCGGTCAAACGGAAGTTCTCTCCAGGCCTCACAAAATAATACTTCATGTTAAGACCCTGCAATCAACGGCATTATGTACTAGTAAGTACAGACGCATATTACTAAACAGTTTCGTAGTGCATAAACCTTAACACCACCGACAGAATCGACGCCGGCTAATCGGCTACTTCTCAGATTCCCCAATCACCACCAGTTAACTACACGCCAGCAACTACACACCCGCAAGACCCGTCGCCGCACCGGCAACATCCAAAGCGCCACTCACAAACCCCGCCAACCCCGGATCCGCGACTCCAAGCTGTTCATAATTCCACACCACATAGGCCAGCGCCGCAAAGCTTGCCAGAATCTCCGCGACCAGCACCTGTGGCAGGCCGTTTCCGTCTCCGTACAGCGACAGCCGCACAGCCACACCCTCCTTCTTGAAGTTTGACTCGCCCATGACGCCAACCAACCTGTCGTACGCGTCCAGCAGCACAAGACACCGCGAGGGCTTTTTCATATCATTTACCCGGATTTTCCGCACCGTCCATGTCAGAGGCCCCCAGCTGCTGCTTCTCCAAACCAGGAACCCGGCAGAGGGTGACGGCTTGCCGGGAAGGCCTGATCGGTGGGAGATGTACCGTGAAGTTGGGGTATCCTCTTCGAGCACGAGAGGAGTCTGCCGGCGGGGCGTGTGGAGGATGAAATCCTTGGAGGTCGGGAACACCTGTGCTGTGGCGAGCTCTGGCCCGGTCACGGCATTGGTGATTTCCTTGGTGGCCGTGGATGCGGCAAAGGCGGACACGCGGATGTGAGGGGTGGAGTCGTCGGGGTTCCAAGCGGCTAGGGACATGGACTTGGAAGTTGTCCCGGGTCCAGTCGCTGGGGTCTTTGAGTTTGACTGCTCGCTGCTTGTCACGGTCGACATTGGATCGGCCGGCTTGTACTCGATCGGACTGGCAAAGCCTTTGTGGGTGTGGCTTGGAAAGCCTGGCCAGCTGATCTCATAGCCTGTGTTCTCTGCGGCAGCGTTGATGGCGGCTACCGGGAGAGTGAGGATCGAGCTTTTATGCTTGATCTCTAGGACAAGCGACGGAGAGCTATCTGCGAAACGCTCGGTACAGTTACGTAGCGTGGCAATGTCTACTTTCTGCGGTGGTGGTCCGAAAGGTGAGGGCGCGATCTTGGGCCCGTCGGGGGCTCGCGCCGGATCGACCGGGACCAGGAAGCTGCTGTGAAGCTGAGGGATAGGGTCGGAATCCCAGGGAACGGAGACGAGCCGGATACTACAGCTGGAGCAGTAGTGGACGAGGAAGTAATATGTTGGGGCGAGCATGTAGTCGCATCTACATGAGAGGCAGCCGAGGATGCCCAGGAGGGTATTTGACGCGGCTCTGGGGAGATTCAGTGAAATGAAACTCAGCATCCAAAGGAATATGCTAGGTGATATCTCCCGGGAGCATCAGACGGGGCCGACTTGTCTTTACCGTGCATCAGATATTGTATCCATTACCATAGCTGACTTTCCCACATGCATGCATGCTGGGCACCGCACCGTCAGAGGCTCGGTGTTCAGCTGCGAGAAATGAACTGGCGTTTTTGACATGATGGTGTAAGGTAGGTAACGAGACCGCCAGTAGTTCAAGGTTTAGCTTGTAAGCTCAATGAAGCCTGCATGTAGTCGCAAGTCCCTAGGAAGATCTTCACGGGCCCGGGGCAGCTGTGATCTTTAAGAGTGACAGCGATGAGCGGGGCGATCGTGTTCTCGCCGACGTGCCCGTTGGAGTCCTTTACATATGCCGTATGGACCCTGCTTCATCCCCTTCGCCAAGATGCTCGTCTCGTCCTCCAGCCGCACCTCGATGCAGGATGTGGTTGCAACTGACAACCTAAAAATCAGCCCATGAGGGGAAGTGAACCTTGCCAAGCACAGGCTACATTAGCTTCAATATGAGCCAAGTTCAAGTTGACCTCTCCTACTGGTATTAGCGTTAGAATATCTTCTACTAAGATAATTCAATGCCAATGGCCCCAGGAGTACAGACCGGTCAGACGACGCTCTGGGGCTATTCTCTCTCTTGAGGAATCAACCAGATCGCTCAGGGCTTGGGTGAGAGTGGGAGCCGAGAAAGGCCGGGAATAACGAGCTTCGAACAACCAAGTTAGCCGCCAGTCTGTCTCAGTGGCTTAGCCACATTTATTGACACTTACATCACAGCTAGTATTTTCAGCTGAACACATTGTGCATGGAACATAGGGCCAATAGGGACCACCTGTTGCACGTGGAAGTAGGAGTGGTTGTTGTCGATTCAGTTCATTCTCAAGAAAGGCGTCTACACATGACCAGGGCAGATGGGATAGCCGAACTTGTAAACGAGCCACCTTATATACCATCGAGATTCGAGCCAGTCTCCTTTTCGCATATTCTGCTTACCTTCAATTTCCATTCTTATTCCTCTTCGACCTTTCTTCCCCCCTTACACGGCGTTGAACGTGCCGTGCGGCCCGTGACGCTCAACCTAGTATACAAGCTACTCCTTGCTGAAATATGAAATCCTCTATATCTATAATACGCCCTTCCATCCATGATGCACGTGAGGTCAACATGGAGCCTTTACTTTCCTTCTATGAGAACGTTACACAGTTGTTTCCCCTTCCGGATACCATCGCGCCGTGATAGGCCGAGGCACTAGATAACGCTCGTTGTATTGCTCGCAACTTTGCTGATTATATGTATACTCAAGGCAAGTACATCAAATGATACATAGTACTACTTAAGATATTGAGAGGCAGAAGATGTAAAATGAAGGCACCGGGTAGATAGTAATCAGTCTCATTGGGCTCCCACTAGGCCACCAACTACATGAACTTGTACGCACACATGCAGTTGTTGGCTCTCCATGATGGGCAACGATAAACACCTCAAACTACTTGGAGGTTGATATTGAGCACCTAGAAAACTTGAATATGAAGAGAACCGGGAAAACGCAGAATGAGGTCTATTTATAACCTAAGAGAAACGAAGTGTAACGTGGAAGACATTGAGCAACTTGCAACGAGACAAAATGGATCCTCTAAGAGGCTCAAACTATGGCGCATTGGTGAAGGTTACTATGTAGTAAGGAGAAAACGGATCCGAGAATAAGACTCAAGCCAAAGGCTGCCTTCTCAAAGTTTATTATCGAATCAGCGTATGAATGGATATTGCCCTTACACATTATGCATGTGGCGGCTGGACTTGAGGAACCTGGCGGTTAGTACTTCATTGGTACTTTAGCTTGGCCTGCGTCACTCCAATCTGCCCTCACCAGCTGTGCCAAGGCAAAGTTCCAAGGCAAGATCTTGACCCACCCGGATGCCCAGATGAGGTCACGGTAAGGTAACACTATGGGGTAAAGCAAAAAGCCGTTAGGTGCCTACAATCTCGGTCTGCAGCGGATAGAAATTCCATGACATCCAAACTTCCCCATCCTAACAATCTGTTCTACATATACCGGTACATACCTCCAATACACACCCACCTGCACTCCATATCACCACTATCATTTTATCGCAACATGTTCCCGCGTTCCTGACAGTATTTTTGGATACCTGCAAAAATGATGATCCGCCTGGCGACGGCGGCCGATCTCGAGGCCATGACTTGGGTATTGATCGGGGCGTCACCACTCGACCCGGTCTACCCATACCGCTTCCCGGACCGGCACCTGTACCCCGGCGAGTTTGCAGCGCTGTGCCGGCGGAAATGCGCCGAATACCTCGAGACGAGCACAGTTGTGGTCTGCGAGATGCCAATAGACGACTGCAGTGACAGCGACGAGGACCACAACAACACGGCGGCAGCAGCAGCACCAACGCAGGTCGTTGCATTCTCCGCGTGGGATGTGCCCGCCCTGGGTACCCGCGCCCGGGGCTACTCGCTGGCTTCAGGGGGTGTCGGTACGTACCTGCTGTAGTACCTGAAATGTGACGTCACTTTGAGCCGACAGCCCACTTTCCGATTTGGGCAACTTTTCAGCTTTCCACTTTCCTCGCGATCGGGACAAGACACCGCAAAATAACATGGAAAAGAAAAACAACTAACCCTCCCCCCTCCAAATCTAGAACCCTCCCCCCGCTCAACAAGCACCGCTCCCCTGCCCCCAACAACCATCGGCTCTCTCTCGCGACAACAAGCCTTCCGCTCGGCCTGCGCACAGCACAAAGCCTCGCTCTTTGACGCCCGCTTCGCATCCACAGGCGGCCATATATTTCTCAAGATCCTGCTCTGCCATCCAGCGTACCAGCGGCGCGGAGCGGGGACTGCGCTGGCAAGCTGGGGGATCAGCCAGGCGGCGATGCGCGGCGTGCACACGACTGTCTTTGCCAGCCCCATGGGCCTGCGCCTTTATCGGAAGCTTGGGTTCAGGGAGATTGGACGGTTCAGGGTGCAATTGGAGGGGGAGAGGGAGTATCTTGAGATTCCGGCGCTTTCGAGGGATCCGCAGCAGGGGTCGGGGGGTAGTAGTAGCCGGGGGCTTGTGGTTGGGAGCAGACAGGTGGGGGGTGCGGGTGCGGGTGGTTCAGGTTGGAGGGGGGCGAGGAGGAGGATAGCGGGGGAGTGTGGGAGTGTGAATGCATCGCTTTGCGTGTGAGAACATATACCATATACCGATGGGAGCATGGGGTTGCTTTGGGATTGGAGCTGACTGGATATCTGTGGCAGATGTGGCGTTATGGTGTTGTTGGTCCTTTTTTTTCCAGTCTGAGTATGGCTGGTAAACGGGAGGCGCCGGTGGATACATGTAAGCATCTAGAACGGACAGGTTCTGTATGAGTACCGGAGTGTATATGTTTTGAGCCAAGTAGCTGGAATATAAATGAAAAGTCAAAATCCCTGTTCAGGTTGTCTTTCGTCTTCTTTCGCATGCTAGACCCGAAGTTCCGGGTCGACTGGATGGAGGATCCGTAACTTTGTCAACTATCTTGGATAGTAAGAAAAGATACTTGCTAGACAAGAAGAAAACATACTAGTACTCAACATGGAATATAAGGGAGACAACTCAACTGGGATATACTTCACTCTTTTTTGTACAAATGGTAGGACTAGAGAATCATACTAGGATAGGAGTTGCCAGAAAGACTTACGGGTTCTCGACTTCAAGGCACCTTCAGGCACCGTGACCCGAGGTACGGATACACGGTGCAATAATCGCATGAGACTGTGCCAGATAACTGGATTGTGCCCCACACGGTACGATTATCTCCCGATAGTTGCTCACTTATCCCTAATTCCGAACATTTTCTCCTTCTTTGCCCCAACCCCAAACAACCTTCACCTGCCATTGACCCCATCCAACCGCCGCCATGGCTTCGACACCCTTCATCTGTGGCTCATGCGTCCGCGCGATGCAGGTTAAAGCCCTTCCGACGGCGTCACTTCCGCAACTACGCCGAAGCTTCTCCCGATCCGTCATTGCCTCGCTCCCAGCAGATGACGCCACGCGCCGTTCCCGCTCCGATCAGACCGAAGATGCCGCTCAACAAGCCGTCTCAGATCCTGCCCAATCCTCCGGCCCCAATCACGAACCAGGCGCCATGACGCGCCGGTTACAGCAAGCAACAGAAGACGCCCTGCTGACCGGCGGCACCGCGGGGCGCAGAGCCGTCCAAGAGGCCGGCTTTGACGAGGAGCTCAAGGCTCAGCTTCTGGAGAAGGTGGCACGCGCCAATTTCGACGCAACGCACGCATCAGCGCTCGCCGAAGCCGGGATAGGTACCTCCCGCATACCCGACTCTGCAGGGCTGGGGACGCGGGCAATGGCTTCTGGCCCGGCGTGGACGGGGGAGGAGTCGACGGAGGATGCCGTCTTGCGAATGTTGGATGACGCGAACAAACAATTAGCGCCCGAGTTAAGGGGCAAGGTGAAGATGCCGGATCTGAAGCCGGTGGATCTGCGCTTCCGCCGGGGCCAAGGTGCTGTCAGCCCCCGGTTGAGGGCGGCCGGGGCTCGGGACAAGGCGCACGCGTATGCCGGGATGGGTCTTAAAGACTCTGGGTTGAGCGAGGAGGAGAGGGAGGCGGTGAAGAAGGAGTTTAGCGAACGCTTTACGCCTGGCGCGAGGGCGCTGCCGAATACGGTATCGGGGTTAACGGCGTTGGCGAACCAGCGGATTGAGGATGCGATTGCACGAGGGCAGTTCAAGAATATACCGCGTGGCAAAGGGGTTGAGAGAGATACCAGGGCAGATAACCCGTTTATTGATACCGTACGTCCCCTTTCCCAAGCCATTACCATAAGACCCACCGCCTGACCGTTTCCCCTTTGCAGACCGAGTACATAATGAACAAGATGATCAAACGCCAAGAAATCGTCCCGCCTTGGATAGAAAAGCAGCAAGAACTCGCCCGCGCCGCAAGCACGTTCCGCGCGCGGCTGCGGCAGGAATGGAAACGGCACGCGGCGCGCATGATCGCGGCCCAGGGCGGGACGCTCGAGCAACAGGTCGCGCGCGCCACGGCCTACGCGCGCGCAGAGGAAGTGCACAACCCCCGCCGGCGTAACCCGGAGCAGATCGCGGTCCCGACGAATGCGACGGATGATGTTGTCATGCAGCGGCTGCAGGAGTCTCCTGCTTCTTCCTCACCCTCACCGCTCGCTGACAACAACAACAACACCTCTAATCCAGAACCGGATTCGGACCCGTATGCCAGCCCGGGCCGCCCCTTCCGTGATCCAACATGGGAAGCCTCCGAGCATGCCTACCACACCCTCGCCATCACCAACCTGAACAACCTCACCCGGTCGTACAACCTCATGGCGCCCGAGCTGGCTAAGAAGCCGTATTTTTCACTCGAAAGGGAGCTGAACAATTGCTTTGCGGACGTCGCGCCCGAGGTGGCGGGGGAGATTCGAGTGCGTGCGACTAAGCCCGGTCGGTCGCTGGTTGACTCGCCGTTTGGGGGGACAGTACAAAGGAAGTCAGCGGGCGGGGGGTTGTTTGGGGATGGCTTGCTTGGTGGGGCGACGCAGCTGTATGAGAGGAAGGAGGGGAAGTATGGGCTGAAGGAGTGGTGGAGGGATTTGTGGAGGAAGAGTGCCCCTGGGGAGGAGTCGTGGGAGTCACAGGAGGGGAAGGTAAAGGTCAAGGTTGGTGGGCAGTAACATGACCTACTAAGGGGGTGGTGAGATCCCTCAGACTCAGGGGCTCGAGCGATGCTGAGAGTCAAACGCTTGTCTAAGCAAGCCTGTTCTGGACTTCCATTGCGTGGACCGTTTAGGGACATCCGTTCTGCTCACTCGCACCGACCTGTCGTGGATGTCGAGTTTGGCCTCACCTCATCGATCCGTGGGGAGGGCTTTACGGCCCGGTACTCTCAACCGAGCTCCACGAGGCTCTTGTCAAGACGAGCTCGGAGAAGGTGCAGTTGCGTCAGTTTCTAGCGACCACAGTGGCACTTGTCCACCTCGTGGAAAGAACCGCGGACGCCTATTGGAGGGTGATCAAGACTAATTACCTATTCTATTGACATGAAACAGCACGTGCCAGCAAATTCAAAGTCTTACGACATATAGAATCAGGGAGTTATTCTGTATTCCTAGGCTCCGAAGGTTCAACTGCAGCGCTACCTTAAGGTAGTACCTGATATTCTCCGAAGATGGCCCCCAACCCGCTCCTGCAAAGTAAAGTTGTCAGACCTTAGCTTATGCGCGGGAATAACCTGATTACTGAACACAGGCGTGATATGTGGATATAAAAGCAAGGTAAGCACAAACGTTGCATGCAGGGAGATCTGTCTGTCAGGGTTCCTACTGTCCTTTAGCCAGCCCTCCGAGTTAAAGAAACCGGATCGCAACAACGACCCCATCTCAGTGACAACTGCAACGACAATCAACCCTTCCCATATCACCTCACACACAACACCACGATGTCTGACCTAGTACACGTCGTCTCTAAACGCGACAACACAAACCACGCCGTCTGCCCCATCACCACCACCACTCCCACTCTCAATCCCCCCAATCACTCACCCCGGTTACCACCATCCTCCGTCCGTGCCCGCGCTCACCTCATCTCCCTGACATCCAACAACCTAGGCTATGCCCGCGGCGGCGCCATCCCGGGGCTGCACTGGTGGGACACATACCCCGTGCCACTTGAATCCTGCCCGGCACCGTTCAACGATCCAAATGAATGCTGGGGTATCGTCCCCGCCTGGGGATACGGTATTGTCCTGGAGAGCACGATAGACGCTATCAAGCCTGGCGAGATGCTGTTTGGGTTTTGGCCTGCTTCGGGGCATGCTGTGTGTTTAAGGCTTGAACCTGAACTTGAGAAGGGGGGTGGGGGTGGGGATGGGGGATTGGAGGGGTATGGGTATTGGTTGGAGGGGAGTGAGCAGAGGAGGAGGTTGTTGAGGATATATAACCGCTACCGGCTCATACAGACGCCCGCGGGGGGTGAGGAGCAGGAGGAGGAGGAGCAGGTGCATGAAATGGCGATGAGGACGCTGTTTTTGGGGAGTGCTGGGTTTCTGCTTAACAACTTCGTTTTTGCCCCTACTAGTACCAGTACTCGTCGCCTGCACCCGTTTGGTCAGGGCGGGCCGTGGTCTGAAGAGGATGCGGACCTCACCTCGGCGGTCGTCATCAGTTTGTCAGCGTCCAGCAAGACAGGCCGGTCATTTGCGTGGGAGCTGGCGCGAGATCGGGATGTGGCAGTTCACGGCCCGTTAGCCCTGCTGCAGTTGACTTCGGTGCCGGGCTGTGTTCCGCAGCACCCTAAAGCGTCGTTGCCGATCATGGCGGCGAGGTATGATGAGCTTGAACGTGGCATGGACTGGGTTGCAAGCTTCCGGCCGAGCAGGGTAGTCATTGTTGACTTTGGTGCTGCGGAGAGTGTTTCCGAGTCACTGGCTGCTGCCGCCAACAAGATGGATGTGGCGGTCTCTGTTATAGGGGTTGGTTCGGAAGCGAAGGTGTACTCGGAATCGGAGCTGCTGGGGCGGGTGGAACGGAGCAAAAGGCTGGGAAAGGTCCAACTCAACACAGGTGCCCTCCTGGATCGCGCGCTAGAGGTGGAAGCGCCGGGGAAATTTATGTCGAAGATGGATGATGCGTGGCGAAGGTGCTATGAGGAGGGCGGCTTTGGGGATATCGAGCTGACGTTTTATCGTGGTGTTAAAGGGCCCCGTGGCATTGAAGGGGCTTGGACCGACCTCTGTAGCCAGAGAGTTGGACCGAATGTTGGCATTGTAGTCCAACTGTCTGGTGATGAATAGGGGTACAAGTTGAGGTGCTTCAGGTTGAGCTACCGAGCGGGGGATTCTCTTTGACATGGTGCCTAGCTACCGTAGGTTACACACTACCCAGCAGAGGTAGGGGGGATCTCTGTCCGCATGTTCCATCTCATGACATTATAGTCCGGCACTAGCAAATTGAGCTTTCATGATAACATTATGGTGCCTAGCCGGTGTCATAATGTTTCCTAGCCGGTGTCCTAATGTTTATATAATGGCAATACTTGTTAGTGCCGGACTATAATGTCATGAGACAGAACATGGGGACAGAGACACCCCTTCCTCTACTAGGTAGGTACCTTAGGTAACGATAACATCAAAGTTCGTAGACAAATGGGACAATCTCCTGTTAGTGCCACAGTAATATTTCTAAGTTAACCCTTCGTTTGAAAGTGAGGTAGTCTCTATGTGGAAAAGGGGGCAACTACAAAGTGAAGTTATATTTACTTAGAGAAGATTAAAGTCAAGTACATTCTTAGGGGTTTACGACTGTGTATGATCTAAGGCCGAGGTTCAAGTTGTGTCTATCAGACTGTATTGTTGTCGTTAAACTATAAGAAGCCCAGCATTCGTTTCGAAGTACGGGTATTGTTGACATTAGTAGAGTGTTGACCGCGAAGCCTGACAGACAAATCCTTCACTGCCAGACAATAAAGTTACCAGTAACCCTGCTTGAAGAGCCTGTAGATTGATGCTCACTTTTCATGCCGGCTTGAAATTGCCCGTTCTACTCCTCTCTTATTATCACGTTGAGAGAGTTGACAGTGACGCATGTCCTTAGGGGTTTGCTCTTCTGTCTGGTGCACCTTTTCTATTCTATGAGTCCATTCTATGATACCGTTCCTCCATACTAGTAGTCTAGTAGTACTACAGCATGGGGCTGTGGGCATACATGTAGGCATCCGCAATTATCTAAAGCTTCAGTTCTCTCCCGCCCATAGCTCAACCTCAAATCCATATTCCTCCCAGGCACCGTCCCCCCAAAATCCCCCTAACCCCGTCCTAATCCAGTCCAACTCCCCCAACATTGAAGGTAGACCTCAAACCTCAAAAGGCGGCCTAACAACCCGCCAATCATCCGGATCCTCCTCATCCGGATCCCCCTCCTCATCCCCCGTCCTATTCTCCCTCTGCTCCTCACAATACCTCCTCCACCACCTCTCAAACGCCGGCCGATTATACAACTCCCTCGGCGCACCCATGCCCTCCCCAAACCGATCCAAAATATAATCACAATACATCCACACCCCCTCCGGATGATGCACAAGCAGCGGCTTGCGGTCCTTGCGCGCCAACCACAACAGTGCCGATGCGTCCTGCCTGCCATTCCATCGGTGCAAACCCGGATTCGGGGTCGATGTTGAGGTAGGTTGCGATCTGGTTGTCTAGGTCGGAGGGACGGTTGATGGGTTTGGTGCCGAGCTTGTGCATGACCAGGGGGATCCCGATCAGGGAGGGGATTGGCGGCGTGGAGGAGGGGGAGGTGAAGATGGGGTGGGAGGAGGGGATGGTGGTGGGGTAGACATCCCGCCGCGCTTCTTGTCGCCGTCGCAGTTGACGATTACGGCTTGGATGGGGACTGATTCTGATGGGGTGCTGGGGGTTACCGTGGTGTCGGGTCGCAATGGGTTTTCACAAAGCGTGCTGTCTGAATGAAAAGCTCCGAGTCCGTTCAATCCAGATCAAGATGCCTAAGTGTCGGTTAGCAAATACCGCGCTGTCAAACTAACAGTTACGGACGGGGGCATACCGGTAGGTGTTTGATCTCCCCAAAGGTCTTCATCTGTATTTGTGGGAGACGTTTGTCGTGGAGACCTGAACGCGTCGGTGTGAGTTTTCCACGCTACCGTTGGTAGGGAAACCAGAATCAGGGGTAGGGTTGTTTACTTATGGGGTTAGGGTGTAGAGACACTTCCCCCTCCCTTATCTGGGATACTGTATTAAAGGCAAAGCAACGCAACACAACCGTTGAGGTGGCTCAAATCGCTCGATTACAACTACCTACCTTAGTGTCCAGTAGACTGCTCTATTCCCAGTCAGCTGTTGTGCCTCCTAAGTCAGGCATCTCACCGCACCAGACCCCAGTACTACTAAACACGACCTCGCGTGCTGAGTGCTCGCTGCGTACGTTCAATAGATATTCACGCCCATGACGAGGCTTTCTCATTATTGTGATCTAAGCCCCTCTTTCCTCGTTTTTTCGCTCATTATGTGTACAGTAGTTGTGTGTAAATTTCACTCAGACTGGAATTACCCCTGACTATTGGGGTTCCCCCGGTAACCAAACCCGTCCCACAACTTAGGCATCGAGCGTCGACCTGTGCGGACTAACCTCGTACGTCGTCGTAACCGTAATGCCATCATGATGTCCGCTTCGTTCGCTCGTCGTACTCCCAGCTCGGATGCTGCTGTGAAACCCGCCGTTATTCGGATGGAACCCGTTGCCATAGTCGGTGCTGTTCTTGTTGCCACTGCCCACAATATGCTCTTCGCTGCTTGGAGGGTCGGCGAGTTCCGTTTCGAGGTACCGGTTCTTGGACGGCGGGTTCCGCGGGGCACCCGAGCCACCAATTGTGGCCAACGCATGTCCGTCCTTGCCGCTCGAGTTCGCATTGTAGCGATCGCCGCTGCCCTTGCTTGAGGTGAGCCAGCGTGTGGCTGAGAAGAGGGGCTTGATGCTGGCCGCGTTGACTGCGATGATGCCGACGAACTGTATGAGAGGAATCAGGGGGGTCAGCGAGGAATGTAGCGTGAATTGTTCCATAGCGGCCGAACCAGAGCGTTGGCGGTGTGAGTGACGACACAAGGAGACTGCAGTCTTTACCGTTTCTCGAATAGCCCAAATGGTGCTAATATTGATGCCTTCAATGTCTCTGAGCGACAGGACACAACGGAGCACGGCGGCGATCATGATAAAGACGCCCGAGCAGAGAAGGATGCCGATGAACATCTTTTTCCGAATATCGAGCTTGACCTTCCAGAGCAGCGGCACTGGGATGCTGACAATGACAAGATCGGTGCTTTTGTGCCGGTCAACGACATTTCCCCAAGAGACTTGCTTGAACTAGGAGGGGGCAGGACAAACTTACGAGACGTTCAGCACCACGAGGGACAGGTAGTTTGCCACACCAAGGGTGCACTGGTCTGTGTGAAGTTAGGACCATGAACGGAGCCTTGAACTGCTCACTTTCACAAGTAACTCACCACCTGGATATGGCACGACTTGCCAATTCTTCTGAACGGGCGTACAATGCCCCCAAATCGTGGCGATGACGCCCGCGTAGGCAAGCACACATGCGCCTCCGGTCCATTTGACCACTGTTTGCTGCTTCAGGCCGAGTCTGGTTTGCATTGATGTCAGCTATGTCGCTTCATTGGCTTAGAGATACTAGGGGTTCCGGGCCGTACGTGATGCGGTTGTAGAAGCAGAGCATGCAGCCCTTGAGACACCAAATCAGGGTCACATAGAAATTCCAGCCGGCCAGCAGACACTTTGACCCAAACTCGAGCTTGGCGATTTCTTCTTGGGTTAATGTGGCCCCGATGTCGTCTGTGATGCCGATGTTGGTTCCGTTTTGGCCTGCGGCGAGGTGAGCAACGACGGTTGACTACATGAAGCTCCGGGAACATGACATGATGACATGCATGTCGGCTCTGGGAAGAGGGCGCTTACCAATTAGCTCCAGCATACACAGCTCCGCCTGCAAGCAACCCGGATGGTGTTAGCTAGACTCCACGATGTTAGTGTACCAGATGTAGGATGACCCACGGTCCAGAATACCAGAGCCAAAACGGCAAACCAGTCGTCGCCCTGCCATCCCCTGAACCCCACAACTTTCCACCGCGCATAGTAGCGCAGTAACAAGATGAGCACACCGATGCCGTACTCGGTCCACGCTTCGGTCTGGAAAGGCGTCGCCGCCATCTCCTCTCGGGACGAGATACGGGAGGGAGGTAAACACTAAGGGTCTGGCGTTCAAGTGGTAAACCACTGCACGGGGACAATCGAAGACGGCGAGATTGGTCGAGGGAGGCGTCGCAACGCTGTCGTCAAACAGGTGAGCACCTACATGTAGGTAGGTAATGCATGTAGTATAAACGTGAGCTGTTGAAACAACTTAGATGATCAAAGAGAATTCCAATTCTTCTTATGTATTGTACATAAAGAACAAGGGAAGTTATGGTAAGGTCGCAAGCAAGTTTTGCCCCTTGGAATCTTTTTCCATGAAGCGTTCCAATCCCGATTCCTGAGATGCCTGCACCTCTGCCAGCATCAGAAACCTGAACAGACCAGGGTCTCTGGCCAGGGATTCAGGGAAGTGTCGAGGGTGTTCAGTCAGCTAAGCTATTAAACGTAGGGATCAACTACCTAGGTCGAGGATTCACAGTCTGTCGGTCTGCTAACAGTTGTTGGTACCTGTGCTCGGTCCTTCTCCTTGTCTTCGATGTTCATGGCTAGAACGTGCAAAATTTGACTTCGGAGTGCCCGCCCTGTCGGTATACACTAGGTCCGGGTAGCGGTCTGGTTCTAACTTCTTGTCGCCATGGACCAGGTCGCTCGGGTCAAATTGCCGTGGAGTAGGGATTCAGATCCCCCTTGCCTTTTGCTGGGAAATCGCTTTTCCCCAGGAATTACTAAGATATTAGTCGAAAGTGGCTTTACCATTGGGTAACTCGGATTCCAATCGATCGTGTAAGTGGCTGAGGTTAGTGCCTGAGAGCGTGCTTGGCTAGCTGCCAGTGGCTGGACACTAACACCAACTAACGTTACGTTATTGTTTGTGTTACTGTTCACAAGTCCAGTAGCAAGATCACCTTCAACAATCCCCGTATTAGGCAGGTAGATGCGTTTCAGTAGAGTGCCAGGCAAGCAACAGCGTACTACACTACGTTATGTAGCTAGGTAAGCTCGGTAGGATACGGCATACGGTACTGTATCGGACCATCGACGATAATAATAGGAATGTTATTGTTAGGGGTAGCTAGGACAACACTAAAAATGCTTGGCTAAGGAGTTGGGACCTTGCATGTGCGGTCTGGCAAACGACCCATCGAGAACGAGATGGAACGAGGGGACTGTTTCCCCATCGAAGGAATATAAATCCTAGTCAGTGACGGGCCCTGGATAGCCTACTAGTACCACGTACCTCGTTCTTTTCTCTGAATCGGATAAGCCATACGACGGACTGGGTAACTAATTACATGTATGTATGTACAGTACATCATATCTTAGTAGTTAGTAGTGTACTGTATGTACAATACATAGGTAGTATTCACTATTGATTCGGTCCTCTCTTCAATCTGCTTCTGGAGCAGTTCCCCCGAAGATCCTCGGAAAGCCCCCGGGTATGGCTTCCACTAGTCAATAACAAAAAGAAACAAGCAGGAGGAATAGCCGGCCAACGGTTACGCTAGAAGAGCCGTGCGCGACAGTGCCGGCAGGGTGGCTTACCCCTTACCCCGTACCCCGGCCTCCAGGAAACCGGGGAATGGATGCCGATCTGCACAAGAAGGCTCTCGACCGACATGGTTAAGGACTAAGGCAACTCCATTTCATTCGTCGATACCCAAATGCTTTGCAGCTGCGGTGTAAGAACTCTGCTCGGGACTGGTTCCGGAATTAGCCAACGTAGCATCATGTCACGCTACACTACCACACTGCCGGTGGCTCTTTGCATTTGCTTACTGTGCTGTTGGACAACATGAATTGATACGGACAACTCTACCTGGCTCGGTGGTTCGAGAGAGGAGGGATCGTCGGTTGAGGGGGGAGGAGAATCGAACGGTGCTTTGACCATTGCATGGCCAGGCCAGGCCATGATGGCCCTGTTAACTAAGGTAATGAATACATACATATTTATATAACAAACCTCGTGTAAACTACGCCGGCCCCGGGATCTGGTTGCGGCGTCAGCCTCTGTCTGCATTTGCTTCTTTCGGAGGATTTGTGTCGAGAGACAAACGCCATGGCTTCCACGCGACAGAACCCAGATACGATCTACGACTTTATCATCTGCGGGTAAGTGAGGGAAGAACCGAGAACATCAAGAGCCGGCCGCTTGTCGTGCTGACCAAGCAATCTCTCTCAGCGGCGGTACCTCAGGCTGTGTGGTTGCTGGCCGGCTCGCAGAGGATCCCAACGTCAAGATCCTCGTCATCGAGGCCGGTCCGGACAGCGAAGGCCTTGAGAATGTACACATGGTTGGCGGGTAAGTGAACCGTGAGCTGCAAGCTTACCTATGGTTTGGGCAATTTACTGACTCCTCCCTTTTGCATGTAGTTGGTCCCAGAACTTCGACAAGGAGACGGACTGGAATATCATCTCGGAAAAGGGGAATGCCATCAACGACCGCCAGGTGAAGCTGAGCCGGGGCAAATTCCTCGGCGGCAGCTCTGGATGCAACGGGACGCTGTGCATCCGCGGCGCCAAGCAGGACTATGATGATTGGGGCCTCGAGGGCTGGAGTGGCGAAGAGTTCTTCAAGTACATGCGCAAGGTACACACCAGACATCCAGGTTACTTCATCTTCACATCATCGTCATCATCATCACCAACATCGTCGTCAACTTAGCCGTCAGAGCCTTTACTGACGTCTAGAACCTAGGCCGAATCGTTCCACAACAAGCCATGGTTCAACGCGTCGGCCGAATCCCACGGCTACGATGGCCCGCTGCATACCGAGCCCCACGATCTAGCCCCCATCTCAAACCTGCTCCTGGAGTCGATGCAGTCCATGGGATTACCCCTGGACGACGACATGTTCTCGCACGGCAACAACCCGCACGGGTGCGGACACGTGCCGCGGACTGTCCATCAGGGGCTTCGCACCACGGCTGCTGACTACATCACCAAGGGGAACCGCAGGGACAACATCCACATTATGGTTGAGACGCACGTGGACAGGGTGATGATTGAGAAAGACGCCAACGGGGAGCTCAGGGCTACAGGAGTCAGGGCAGTCAAGGCAGACGGCAGCGTCGTTGAGGTGACGGCCCGGAAGGAGGTTATTGTTAGTGGTGGCGCCTACTGCAGCCCCAACATCCTCAACCGCTCCGGGATTGGTGCCAAGCAGGAGCTGGAGAAGCACGGCATTGCGACTCTGGTCGACCTGCCCGGCGTGGGGAAGAATCTGATGGACCACTTGGTACGCTCACTCCCTCCCTCCCTCCCTCCTCCCGCACATCCACCTCATCTCCCTAACCCCATCCCATCGTGACCACAGATCGTCTTCATCTTCTACGAAACCTCCCACCCCAACCTCACCAACGACCACCTAGTCTACCACGGCGACTCCTTCACCCGGACCTACTCCCTCTGGCAGACCCAACGCACCGGCTTCCTGTCCTCCTTCCCCTTCGGCGCCTTTGCCTACGCCCGCCTTGACACCCGCCTAGCCGACTCCCCCCTGTGGACCTCCGCCCCGCGCCTTCCCGGGCGAGACCCCATGGGCCTTGACCCAGCCAAACAACCCAACATCGAGTTCTTCACGACGGAATGCTACGGCGGACCAAAACAATTCGACCGCTTCCCCAAAGACGGCCAGCACGTGTTCAGCATTATCGCCGAGCTCTTTGCCCCGCGGTCCAGGGGGAGTGTAACCCTGCGGAGCACAGATCCGTTGGCAAATCCCGTGGTGGATTGTAGCTACCTCGCTGATCCGCTGGATGTGGAGGTGCTTGCCGAGGCGTGCCGGTTTGGGAATGAGATTGTTATGCAGGGGAAAGGTACGAAGGGGATTGTTAAGGGGTCGTGGCCGCCGGAGTGTAGGCATCATGAGTTTGAAAGCAGGGAGGAGTGGGTGGGGTTTGTGAAGGAGAATGCTACGACTTGTGAGTTCCCTCTTCCCCTTTTTTGTTTCTGAAGGATTGTGGGCTGACGAGAGTAAAATTTGAAGGCTACCACGCCGGCGGTACCTGTGCCATGGGCAAGGCATCCGACCCTAACGCTGTCGTTGACGAGAAGCTGTGCGTCAGGGGTGTCAAGGGGCTCAGGGTCGCGGATTGCAGCATTATGCCCACGTTGCACGGCGGTCACACCCAGATGCCGGCATACGGGATTGGTGAGAAGGCTGCGGACTTGATCAAGGAGACGTGGGGTTTGAAATCTGCTTAGGCTGGGTCAACCACAGATGACTGGATGTGCTCGGCAGACAGGCTTGGATTGTGCCTTGGTCTCGGTGCTCACGCTACTCAGGGGTTAGACACCCGGCAGCCAGACTTGACCTGTTCCATACCCTACCTAGATACTTCGTAGTCAACTTGAGATCGCACATCTTGCTTTTGTGTCTATAACGTGTTCCTAGTCATGTAATGACGCGCCCCTACTGGGTACGGTACTCACTACTCGTACCTTGCGCAGACGTCCCGTAAGCGCTTCGGTACACCACGTCAAAGTCTCCGGCACAATCGTGTCCCATCCTCAATCACCTCCCAACCCTCCGTCCCGGGGGTCGACACAGCATAAAAGACGCCAAGCGGATCCCACTTGTACCGGAGGGCTCTCAGTTTCGGGTATTCAGAGCCCCAGAAGTGGCTCTGCCAGTTGGGCTGGTACGGATCGGCCTGGGAAGTAAACAAAGCAACATCAGCAATCCATTCCCCAGTCATCGATCCGAGGATACCACCTACCTCATTGACATAAGTACACCCACTAGTACTCGCCCCCCTGAGCGCCTCATCCATAGTATTCGTCAGCACATTCTGCAGATCCGCCTTTTGCGCGAGCGACGCGCCAGGCGTGACGGGCAGAATAGCAATAATAAAGTCAGTCGCATTCCGCCAGGCCGGGTGCGTAGCACTATTGCTCTTTGGCGCGCCATAGCCCGGGTTGAACAAGTGTCCGACCATGAACCCAAACAGATCCGGCCGGGGCGACAGGACCGTCTTAAAGGCCTCAATGATGCCGTCATTGTTCGTTGCCACGTCGTGGTGGTTGAACATCCATCCGCCGGTAAGAGCCGATGACCCGGCCGCCTCGGCCTCGAACAGGTCAACATAGAGATCATAAAAAGTCGGAAACTCCTTGAGCGTAAAATCATACGGCACGCCCAACGCAGCCAGCTCGTCAAGGAACGGCTTCACAACGGCAGCCAGCTCAGCGGATGTCTTCCCGATCGCCACAAACGGCCTCACGCGAAGAGTCAAAGGGAGCAGCTCGAAGTAGACGTAGAGCCCGTTGTCGACAAAGTGGTTGGACCACTTGTGAAACGCAGCGGTGCCGTTCCACCACACGTCCGAGTCGGTGGTGTGGGTGGTGTTGATGTACAGCTCTGCGCCGGCCGACGGGATGTCCGGGAAGGTCTTCATCGTGACCGACAGGATCACGGCAAACGACGCCGGGCCGCCGCCCTTCAAGGCCCAGAACAGATCAGCGTTTTGCTGGGCATTGGCAGTCACGTAGTGCCCTGATGCGGTGATTGCTTCGAAGGCAAGAACGTTGTCCGCCGCTGTGGAGTCATGTCTGTATGTCAGCATTCCATCCCTGATTTAACTTGTTAACATAGATTTCCCGAGAAAGACTGCACTAACAAAACCCCTTAAGCGTCGTCCACGGCCCATGGCCGCCTCCTTGAATAAATCCTCCAGCAATGCCAACAGTAGGGCATTCACCAGTGACAACAACAAGCGGCGGATTCCGGGCGTGACCAGCAGCAAGTATGGTCTTGCCCTGGACGCCGGCACCGATAGTGACTGCTCCGCCCGTGTACGATCCCGGCCCACGGTAGGAATCAATCCAGGTGATGTCCTGAAAGCTGTGCGTGTTGATGACGAGCGCTCCATAGCCCGTGCTGCGGCCGATGAAGTCGTGGCCCGTGTTGCGCACAATGAGCCGGACGTTGTTCCGCCGGGCAAAGTCGATACCGGCCTTGACGTGCGCCGGCTTGGTAGCCATGATGACATAGACCCCGTAGTAGCCCAGCGTGCAGCTGTCAGCCGGGTTCTCCGTCGGCCGGCATGTGTCGTTTGTGAAGTAGGTCCAGAGATTGGCCGCCGGCTGCGCAACGCTGCATTCGTAAGAGTCAGCACCCGTCACTTGAGATAGCATAGGTACCCTAGATACTCACGTCCAGTCCTCGCTAGCCCAGTTTGCCGTCGCCTCCGCACACGCCGCCGCGTCATATGTTTGCACGGTCCCAAGCGGCCCCTGGAACGTATTGTGACAGACGGCCCCCGGAGGTATATGTACGAGCAACCGGCCGTCAACCGTGTTGTTCAACGAGTTCCACTTGGCGGCCGAGGGCCAGCAACTGCGTCCCGGCGCACACTTGCAGCCAAAGTTGATGCCATTGAGCGTGGCCGTCTCAGAAGCTGCTGCATCTGACCAGTCCAGTCGGGGCAATATGGTGTTGCTGCTTGATGCCGGGTCTGGCTCGCTTCTCACAATGATTCCTCCCAGAGCTCCTGGTAGGAAACTCGCCGCAAGGACGGCCAAGCGTAGAAGTGAGGCGGTCATGATGGCCAGATGGTGGAAGAGAGCCCTAAACACTGACCAACTGGACTGACAACCAGGTCCGGAAGACTGGTGACAGGACTAATAAGTAGGAACCAACAGCGTTGATGGCCAGCGCGACCAACGAGCATATATATTCCCCTCCCATTGAGCTTCTCTGGTAACGCCTCGGCCATCATCTCCCATATTGGGCATTCTAGCGAAGCTAATGCAGCTGACGAGAGATTGCGGATCACGGCAAGCGAGGTGAGGCCCGGAAGAGTTGGTAGGGTTGCAACCCGCCAAGCCGGTAACCAACAACAGCCCGGCTCGCCGCATGAGGTCGGGAGGCTCCAGGGCTCCCGGTACGCTATTGATTGCCAAGAGGCAAAATCTAGGCCGTCTGTGGAAGAGGCGACTTTAGCCAACCAATTTCCTTCTAGAAAGAGAGTGGAAGCGGCCTCTGGTTGATACACCATGCTACCATAACATGCGGTGGCCAAGAAATCTAGGACTAACCCGCATATAATCGAAATGACCAACACCTACCTAGCTTTGTGATCAGACGATAACAGCGAGGCAGGGTTCTCGGGCCACTAAGTCTTCTTCCAGCCAGCTTCCTTGCTGTAACATTAATGACCTAGTGATCACGATGATGTGGCGATTTATATACCCAGGGCGGATGAAGGTTCTCTCACAACCAGGCATCGTATAGAGGAATCTGACGCCGTTGTGATCAGCCTTGATGCAGAGGTGTACCCTTTTAGCGTTAGTGTAGACCTTTTGCAAACGGCTTTTGGCAGCCGAATTGACCACTACCTAGAAATTGCTACTTGGGGCCTAGTCTTTCCGACAACCTCAAAGACGCCCGTTTTAAGAGTGCGTACCAAATCGGCGCGACCTAGGATATGCTTCCAGAGGAAAGGGGTGAGACAAATGACTGGAGCTGCTGAAGTTCTGTCCACGTTGCTGGAGGCTGCTTGGTCCAGATCTCTCCATCTCTCAAACTTCGTGCGATGCTGTGCAGCTGGGAGGATCTTGCCATCGGCCAGATGAAAGCCCACCGCCTCAACTTCTGACATAAACAGCTCTGTCTTGTCAGGTGACAAGGGAATAGGTCCGAATGCGACTCGCGGGAAGTCCACGAACATTGCCTGTGTTTGAGTCTCCAACTGTGCAAAGGTGTCAGGCGGAGATCTGTTCTCTCCACAGCTTGGCAGGTACCTTGCACGGTAACATTATAGGTAGCCTGCAATGCTGCAAGTGGTTGCAAGAGTCTCATGGAGGAAAGCCAAATGGGTCCAGGAATCGTGTCCACTCATTACATGGTCGTCCACGTAAAGGATAAGGCAGTTCCCAGTGTCCTTGTTGAAGCCCAGCATGGACGGAAGGGGAGGTAGCAGCTCACCCGCTGCGATCCGGCGTTGAGTCTCCGCATCAAGTCACTGGAGTCCGAGCTGATAGTCTCCTTTCGGTACCTAATAGTAGTCCCTAGTACTGTGACAGTGCTCGTCACCCTCGGAACATGTCAGGTCCGGGAGGTGGGAGGCACCGTCCAGCCAAGGACCGACGGGGAGCAGCGGGATCTCAAACGCTGGCGCTGGATAATACGGCTCACCGGTAGCCTCGGGTTCCACTGCTCCGCCCAAGGCTTCCGTCCAGGCTCCGGATCAACCCTCCACAAGGGATGGCTGAAAGGAATGCTTGAAATGAAGGACGGTATGGCGTCCTAGGTCTTCGGATGCCAATGGTACATCGCCGAGTTAGTGGCCCAGCTGTCGACCGTCACTGTGCAGCGAGTGAAGTCGAACAGTTCGACAGGATTGAATTCTTCGCCTTTCGTTCCGAATCAATTCTCCGCAAGGGATGGCTGAGGAATGCACGAGATGGTGAACGGTATGGTGTCCCAGGTCCTCGGATACCGGCCTCTGATTTGGCCTCGCCGGGGTCGTGCTTGGCTGTCTACCAGATTCCTATCCCATGCCCAAGAAGAAAGGGGTGCGAGGGAAGAATCGAACTGAGGGCCTCTCAGGTATGTCGTGGTCGCCTGCTCCTCCCGCTCCGTTATACTACACTACCCATTGGGGGTGAAAGTAGGAAGGGAGACTTGACTTATGATCCACAGACGCATCATCATGTGGGAGAAGGTCGAACTATTTCCTCAAAGAGCCTGATGTTGGGGAACATTCCTTGCAGGGTGTCCCACTCTGAGTGGATAAGGGTCGTTAATCTTTGGCATATACGGTCGATACCTGGTATGTGCGCACATCGCAAGCAAGGGAAGCATCAGCGGCAACAGCCACGATGTCATCTGCATAATGGGGCTGACCCCTCCTCGCTTGTGGTGAACACACATCTCAAGCTTGAAGACGGCCAAGACGCCTGGTAGCGATGCCGCTAACGTGTGAAGACAACCTCTCCTGCCAGCTTGTTCCAAAGCCTCAAAAGACTTCCATCTTCCACGTTCCATCAGCGTTCCAACTGCCAGCTTGGCAGCATATCCCCTCATGCCCGGGAGAGATGCCATATCTCTTTAGCCGTTGGCTGTGTATAATAGTGGGCACGGAGGCCAGTATAACACTGATTTCTGACGGTACTAGTATTCCACATCCGGTACAGCTGTTGAGATACCATTGGGCGTGCCGTCAGACTCGCGGGCCAACATCCGACTGCGCAGTAAGGCAGGAGACATGGCGAGTGTTGTGTCGAGTTTGAGGCTCATCATGCAAGGGACCGGGGCGTGACTGATTCATGGTTTTCCTTCTCTCAATCCCTGAGACCATTTCTCGGCGCGACTTCTGCGACGCAACTGAGCGAGATGTGCGCCCTGAGATATTCGAGTCATGGTTGGCATGCCATGCTTGTCGCACCCTTCAGGGTTTCTGCGCCTCAGCTTGCCGTCGTTGTTGGTCAACACTATTAGCGTGCCATTTCAGGGCACGCTCAACATCCTTGTCATGCTGATCCGCCGGCAGATAAACCCACTTCTGTAGCTCCGAGATCCAGCTCCTGTTCGGCAGGAAGGCTTCCAGCATGTAGTAATTGTCGCGGTGGAAAGGGATGTCCACGGTGGGCGGCCCATTGCGCTCCAGGAAGACGTCTGTGCCAGCCCGCATGTCTTCATCCGTCATGAGAAAACGACGGCGCCTGTTCCCTTTGTTCTGCCCGTGACGGCGGATGGACCGCGTGATGGAATCAAGATGCGCCTCAAGGATCCTGGCATACCAGAGGGGACTGGTCAATGACCTCGTCACGATGCTTGCATTCCTGGCGAGGAGCTCCTGGTTCCAGGCTGGAAAGCTGCCTCGAGGGACCATGGGGATTGGCTCGCCCTGGTCGAGGTTGTCCTGCCAATGGGCAAAATCAACGACGATGCAGAGCGAGTTCCATCGATGCAGACACGTGAGACACGTGCAAATGAGTGAAGAATCAGGGGCCTGAATGTGTTGGAAAGGTGACCGAGAGGATGTAATCAGCCTTAGGCGTTCGTAGTACTCAAGCACAGCGCGGACCGTGGAATCCAGATCGTTGGCCAGAACCGGACGCAAAAAGCATCGCTTGATGGTGGAGTAGCGTAGGTTGATGATGCTCTTGCAAATGGTGGCCTCCTCCGAGAGAATGAAGCTGCGCAGCGAGCTGGTTACTCGGCAAAGAACGAAAATCTCGCTGGGACGAAGGAGTGTCAAGATGGCCATGAGAATTTCGTATGGTAAATCCAAGAGTCTTCGAGGTTCAGCGGCCGGAATTTTGGCTTTCCGGCCGAGCTTCCGGCGCCGCCGTTCCGTTCGTTTGGAATGGGGTTCGAGCGGTTCCGTCAAGTCAATCTTTGGCAGAAGGTCGCCATCTTCATCATCTACGAAGACCAGTGCTCGTTGCTTCTTTCCATTTAGCATCCTGGCGGTACCGGGTAGAGGACTGCGGCAGGTTGCAACTGCCCGCCATGGATGATGGAAGTTATGTGGAGACCAGAACGCGTTGATGATGGAGGTTCGACAATCGATAAACCGCAGTCGACACTTGTCATCAGCTGGTGACCAGGCGGAATCGGCAGGTGCAAATGCCCCTCCTCCATTTTGAACTAGCACAGGGCCTACGTCGGAACATCACGAACGTCGTGCCTGCCATCCAATTGCGCTGAAGCTGTCGATGTCACACCACGCACAGACATACCACGACAAATATGTTATCGTTTACAACTATAAGGATGTCGGTAAGTGAATGCGTCTGAACCACGTTTGCGAGCGGCGGCCTTACAGTCCTTACTCGATGCACTGGATCCAGACATAGACGTCGCGAGCAAGGAAATCACGGTCCTCACGCAGGATCTCGAATCTGTTGGTCTTCAGACCGAGATCAGGCCCGGTCGTGACCAGACTCTGCTGGTTTTCGTCAAAGCCCCACGTAGCATTCTGGGACGCTACGTCTATGACTCGCGGTACCTTACGCCCTCCCTCCACTCACCCTTCACTGCGGCTGCTTTGCTGATGCCAGTACCGCCCAGGCTGAAGGACTGGCTGTACGGCGTCATCCAGACGCACCCCGGCGGGGCCAAGGATGCTGTCGTCGACGGAGCATTCGAAGCCGAGGATATCCTCTCAGTCTACCACCTGGTCAATTGGCCCAAGTCGAGCGGCGGCGCAGGCATCACTCCCGGATGGGGCCAGTGGGAAAACGTTGACAGCATCTTCCCGCTGCACAACGAGCCAGCCAACCTGGCTCTGTTGAGAAAACTGAGCGGCCGCTTCTTCCTGACCTATGATGACCTGGACGACATCCGGAACCTCTTCGGAACCAAGGTGATACTCATTGCGTTGTTCGGCACGGTTGCTGGCCCACCTGGGCTCAATCACTGACATGACCAGGTCGCCTTTTACTTCGCATTCATCCAGACCTATCTCGTCTTCCTCACGTTCCCCGCCGTTACGGGGCTCCTCGCATGGAAGTTCCTGCCTCCTTACTCGCCCACGTACGCCATCCTCACCACTGTCTGGTGTACCATCTTCTTGGAGTATTGGAAGATTCAGCAGGTCGACCTCAGCATCCGATGGGACGTCAAGGGCGTTGGCGTCGTCAAAGTCACCCGGCCCCAATTCCGGTGGGAGAAGGTCGTTGTGGACAGCACCGGCAGGAAGAAGCATTACTTTCCAAAATGGAAGCTTGTCTTGCGCCAGCTGCTGCAGATTCCCTTCATGGCCGTCGCCACCCTCGCCCTTGGTGTCATCATACTTGCTGTGTTTGCTCTCGAGACATTGATTTCGGATGGCTACAACGGCCCGTACAAGGACATGATGGTGAGTGTGCAGCCAAGCCCGCTTGCTTGCCGGTACTGACATCCAACAGGAGTACGTGCCTACCATCTTGCTCGGCATCGCCCTGCCCCAGCTCAACAATCGCCTCGAGGCCATCGCCACCTTCCTCACCGACTTTGAGAACCACCGTACGGCAGACAACTACGACATGTCTCGCACACAAAAGCTCTTCTTCCTCCAGATCATCACAAACTACCTGCCCATTTTCATCACCGCGTTCCTCTACGTTCCCTTTGGCGAGCAAATCGTCCCCCGACTCGCGTCCTTGGCCAGGAATCTCGGCGGCTCCCGTGTGTCGAGGTATCTTGGGCAGGCAACTACGCAGCAGATCGATAGCGACAGGCTACGCACCGAAATTATCACTCTCGCCTTGACTGGCCAGCTCTCGTCGTTTTTTGAGGAGAACTTGCTGCCCGTTCTCAAGCGCAGGCTCTTGGAGTGGTATCGGGCTAGCAGGACCGGGCACTCGGCATTCTCTTCGATCACCAACGACAACCCGACCGAGATGGGGATCCTCGAAAGCGCCCGACGACAAGCGAAGCTCGAACCGTACAATGTGCAAGACGACATAGCCGAGATCGTCCTCCAGTTCGGGTTCCTGGCTCTCTTTTCGCCCGTTTGGCCGCTCATCTCCATCGGCTTTGTTGTCAACAATGTCATTGAGCTGCGTACCGACTTCATCAAGATGACTCGCCAACACCAGCGCCCAGCCCCTGTTCGAACGGATGGCATTGGTCCCTGGATTGTCTCGCTCGACATCATTGCATGGGCCGGGAGCATCTCGACGGGTGCCATCGTCCATCTCTACAGCCCCAACCCCATCGCCGGCGGGGCGTGGTGGGCTCTCCCCATCACCATCCTCATCAGCGAGCACATCTTCCTGATGCTCCGCGCCTTGACACATTTTATCCTCGACCGCATCGGCTCAGAACACATCCGCAAGCAGAGGAACCAGCGGTACCTCTCGCGCGTCAAGCACTTGGAGGAGATGGAGGCCAACCGCCGCGCAACCTTCTTGGAGACGCCGGCTGAGAGAGAGCGAAACAAATCCATCCGGGCGACGAGCAGCGATGCCTTCTTCGCCACCCAAGTCGAAGAGGGCGCCAGTGCTCAAGCCGGCATCAGCTTCATGCACGCCTTCAGAAAGGCCAAGGACTCGGAATCGATGAGCCAGCAATCCAAACAGGATTGACGAGTCATTCACAGGAAGGAACCATCCAGTCAGCTTGACGAGCCTCACTGAGAACAAAGGGTTCATATTTCTCCACGAAACGATATAGCTCCCGAGTCCAGGACTATGGCATGTTACATACTCGCCGGATCCCTGACCAAACACGGTGTTACTGACTGGGAACTAACACAAGCCATCACTTAATACACCTCACGTTTCACGCATGATGCGGTGGGCTGCTTGCGACCACAACGCTCCTCGGCGCCATGGTGATCTAGAAAATACTTGTTTCTAGTCCCGACTGTTGGTGGACATGACTCATAGCCTTTTTGAAGCGTGACTCTCAATGGCGATGCCCCAACCCGTGGGCATGACCGGCATGGTCATGCCCCTCATGATGATGCTCCCCATCATCAAGCCCATCCCCATCCTCACTCCAATCCGGAAACCCATCCTCAAAAAGATGCTGCAATTTTTCCTGCCTCGCCTCATGCCCTTCAACCCCCTCATCCCGCATTACCCCCACCCACTTATCAAACTCCTCATCCGTCAACAAACACTCATCCAACGCAGCCTCGAGCGCCGCCCTTCCATCTTCCAGTCCATTACCTCCGAAAATAAAAACAAGCTCCTGCCTTCGATCCCCCCACTCCCCGCCCTTGGCAATATCCCACCGCACAAGCTTGTCCACGTCCTCGTCGCCCGTGAGGTACTGTTCCTCGGGCAGAGTACAAAACCACGGCCGGCCGCCCGTCAGTGTGATCATGGCGCCCGCCTGGGACCACTCGCCTGCACGATGTGGGCGAGTGGCGAGGAAGAACTCGCCTTTGGACCGGAAGAGGTGACGGAAGACGGGGCTGGCGCGCTTGTTGGCCAGGATGACGTCGTTGGGGGGAGGTACCATGTCGTCTGGGGGTGAGGCGTCGTCCTCGGAGTCCTTCATGTCCAGGTCGGTGGGTTCTGATGGGTCATCGCTTATCGCATCATCTTCCTCACCGTCTTGGTCATTTTCATCGCCGTCGTCGTCGTCATCATCGTCATCATCGGGATGCTCAAGTTGCATGATGAACTTGTCATGGAGCAGCTTGAACAGGCGCCGAGGGTGGAACGGCCTTGTGCGCGAGTAGATGAAGTTGCGGATGTTGTACTCGTCGGTTTCGGGTTTGGGGGTGATGACGCTCTTGCCATTGACCTGTTTGACTGTGAGAATGGGAACCGGCATTTTCTCGGAGACGAGACTGACTTGTCTTAGGGTCATGGCGTGGAGGTCCTGGAGCCATCCGTATCCGGTCTGTGCCCTCTCCAAGCTGAACATGCCGGTATTGATGATCTCCCTGACGTCGATTTTGCCGTAGCTCGTCTCAAGGACCTTGGCCCGATGGTTCAGCTTGCCGAGCAAGTCTCGGATGCGAGCGAGAGTCTTGTCGTCGACCTAGGTACCGCATCAAGGGTACCCGTGAGTAAGCTGATCGCATTGAGGGCTGTAGAAGGCTAGGAGCAGCAAAGGACACGATTGAATACGTATGTACAATACCTACCATTTCCGTCTTGTTGACGACGATAACATCGGCAAACTCGATCTGGTCGACCATGAGATCCGAGACAGTGCGCTCGTCCTCGGGCAGGACGTCGTTGCGGCGCGACGAGAGCATATCGTCCGTGTCGAAGTCGTTGAACATGGTGAAGGCGTCGATCACCGTCACCGTGGTATCCAGACGCGCAAACTTGTCGAGGCCACCAGCGGCCGTCCTTGATCCCTTTGAGTTGGTGCTTCAAGTTGCGCGCCACAGGAGGTGAGAGAAAACACTTACAGCCGCCTGAGTACATTGATCATATCCTCATCCAGAGCCGGCCCGTCTGGTCCATCAGCCACGGTGGACATCATGTGCTCAGCCAGACGCTTGTCGAACGTCTCGGCAACCTGCTCGGGCTCGCTGATGCCGCTGCTCTCGATGATGACATAGTCGAACTGCTCGAGCTCGGCGAGGCGCAGCAGCTCCTCGAGAAGGTCGCCCCGGAGCGTGCAGCAGATGCAGCCATTCTGAAGGGCAATGACTTTCTCCTCCGTCTTGGTCAGCCGGTGCGTCTGCTTGATTAGAGAGGCGTCGACGTTGATCCTGTGCCATGGCATGCATCTGTCAGGCACTTGCACTAGGAATGTTTTGGATATCAAAGTACACGGGCGGTGGGGGTTACGCACGCCCCAATGTCGTTTACAACGACAGCGATGCGTAGGCCATGTTCGCTCTTTAGGATGTGCTGCAGAAGTGTTGTCTTGCCGCTTCCCTGTGCGGAATGGAAACCTCAGGTAAGTCAGGGGATTCGGGCCTGAGGAGTGAAGTGGCTCGGGGGGGTGACGTACAAGAAAGCCCGAGAGAAGAGTGACTGGGAGAGGCTTGGATGGTGTTTGTGTCTTGGCCGGTGGCTGGACGCCGTTGCTTTCTGAGACGCCAGGCATGGTTCATACGAGGTGAGTTACAAATATGCTTCGATTCTTTTTCGTCGTCGTCGTCTTCTCGAGTCCTTATTAACTTATAAGAGCAGAAAGGCTAGGGTCTAGCCATCAAGGTGGCCTTCAAGGTATTAGGTACCTATCAAGGTACTTCAACTTGAGAGCAAGCGTCAACTTGCATCAGGGTCCAAGGGAAAGACCCATCCAGCCAATAAAAGCATACTCATTCCGAAGCAGGCAGCCGGCTTGAACCCCTGACGACTCTCTCCCGGCCATTCACACAAGGTGCGGAGAGGTACCGCAGATCACAAGTCCCCCCATGCGGCCATGCCAAACAAAGGTCCCTCCATAATACGAATACTTCCAAGTTCAATTTCTATCTCATGTTGTCTTAAAGTTCAATGGACCAGCCCGCACACGCATCGCCTTCCCCCACTTGAGCAAGACGAGGATGAAGACAAATGCGCCTGCACAAACCGCCGCCTGGATACCAAAACTCAACTTGGTTCCCTGCGCCTCGGCCCACGTCACTTGGAAGTAGCTCACAATAAACCCGCCTATTGTGCGCGAGAAGTTCAGCCACGCCGACACTTCGCCCGACGCCTCGGGATAGCTGTCGACGCAGTAACTGCTGAGCGCGACGGTCGTCACCATCATGCCAAAGACGTACATGCCCCAGCAGACGCTCGTTGCCATGTAGTGCCAGGCATTCTCGAAGCACTGTCCGACCAGCACAAGCCCGGCGATGACGAGGGGCAGCGAGAAGAAGACGGCTCGCAACCGGGCCTCGGGCTCGAACCGCCCCTTGTGTGCCCGGATGTACTGCTTGGCTAGGGCATCGTGCAGCCAGTGGCCTGTGGCTTCGCCCAGGATTACCGCGACCACGGGCGTGAAGTAGAAGAAGCCGACTTGCTTTGGACCGAAGCCGTAGAGAGGTGTGACGAACATGGCTAGGGTTGTGTTGATCCCCACGGCCCAGGCAAATGTCTGGGAGCGATGGCATGGTTAGCATCACATCATGCCCTTTCTCTTCTCATTCTCGCCAGTGATGCACTTAGACTTACCAGAGCGTAGAACAGACAAGCAATCGCCACAGTTGGCTTTAGCAGCACGCTCGCTGTCCTCCAGCTGGCTTGGCCAAGGGTATTGCGGAGGTCCCGCGACCTCCACTGCGCTGCGCCAGTCAAGCGGGCAATGCGGCTGCCTCGCGGCGGCTGATCGTGTGCCGGTATTGTGCGGTCGTAGTATGTCTCGTCCAGAAAGCAGACCACAAGAGCCAACCCCAGGACATTCATGGCAAAGAAAACCCAGAACGGCACTGGCCACCGCAGTGTCTCAGTCATGAACGCCGCGAGCAGCGGGCCAGCGTACGGACTCATCACGATGAACGATCTGGTTTGTGTCAGTCTCAAAGGCATGTCTTGCTAGCAGGCCCAACAGAAGCCACTCACGCCCAGATGTTTATTTTTCGAGCCTGCTCGTGGAAGAAGAAGATGTCTTTGATAAACATGAGACCTCCCGACTGGCTGACGGTCGAGAAGAACCCGTTGAGGATGCGGGCGGCCATGAAGGACTCGAAGGTGGTCGCGCCCGCGCACCATGCCGCTGTCGCCGTGGAGACTATCATGAACCAGAAGACGACGGGAAGGCGGCCGAAGTAGGCGCTGAGCATGACAACTAGGGCACATCGGCGTCAGTCGGCTATGATTTCGATACCAAAGTGCCAGTCCTGCCGAGCTTAAGAACAATGATGGACGGGACTCACCGACCACGCCGCCTGCACCGAGCATGAAGACGTTCCCTGCCTGCGAGTGGTTGACATAATCTGGCGTGGTATTCCATTCTCTACCATTCGCATTCCGTCAGCCAAGTCTGGTCCTGTCACAGTCCACCTCCCGTCACCACTACAGAATCCACACGACTGGGACTGGGACTTACGCTGCCTGCGGAATAAGAGTTACCGCACCCGTGGCACTTCCATAATCCGGTAGAAACGACACAATCGACACAACAAAGAGAATGACATGTTTCTTGGCCCAGCTCCAGTTCAGGGGATCGTTGACAATGTCGTCGCTGGGCTGAGGGATCAGAACAGTATGCCCGTCCTTGGCGAGCTTGACGACTCCGTGTCCTGAGCCGGTGATGGCTTCCTCCGAAGTGTCAATGTCGACCACGTAGCCTTCGTCCTCGCGGAACTCGTGGATGCGCCGTGCTTTGTCGTCCGGCGCTGGCGGCGCATTCTCCCGGATCTGGACTGAGGCGGTCCAATCATCTTCTGTTTTCTCGGTGTATTCAGGTTGCTGTTTGTCGGCCATCCTGCCCGTCGTCAGGATGATTCTGGGACCCGAATATCGGCGGTCCTCAACTCCCTCGGTGGAAAGTGTCAATTGAAGCTGCGTGCTGGCCTGCTTCGCGACTGTACGTTACGGGAGAGGTGAGGGGGAGGACACCACAAGTTCGGCAGCCTTGAGTTGCATGGTGTGATGGTAATAGTATTAATATACAGGTAGGGGTAGTGACTTACTCCGCACCCGACAACAATGGGCCGCCGCCACCACCGGGAGTTATTATCCAGAGCTGACGGCCAGATTCACAGCTCGGGTAAATGCTACCCTCACGGCACTCGCCCCAACTACCGGTCACTCATGTTGGGACTAACGGAATGCGGCATCGATTGTCGGCGGGCATGAGAGTAAGTGCCAGGTGCATGTGGAGTACCAGTCAACATGAACATGAAGTGACGAGCCCGAGGAGGCGGAGCTCCTGCTGCATCTCTGCTGTTATGTCCAAATATACCGTGAGGGTGGCTCTCTAGACGTGTAAGTATTTGCTCCTCAATGGGTCGCATACTGCTCCAATCATTGATGCATGCGGGTGAGAATAATGTGCACCCTTGAACCATCATTCTCATGCCGGGACACTAGTACTCAAATGCCGGCATACCCAGAATGTAAATATCTATATTACCAGGTATTTTAACCTCCTGCAGTTGGATGTCAAACCCGAGTGTGATTGGCAGTTACCCCAACTCCCACACACCTCAGAGTTGTTACCATTGGAGATGGATATCTGGGTCGACATTTGATGGATCTCAGCACCAACAGATACAACACTGCTGGCGCTGTCACCCAGGCCAATAGACCGGGCTTATAAGTCAAGAACCTGAAGCAATACAACGTACCTGACTTGTACCGTGCCCATTTGGCCCGCCCTGCCCTGAGTCATGATCCCAGTCTGCTCCTCCGAGTTGTCCTGCGGAGTCTATGGAAACGAAAGAGGAGAAAGAGGCAAGACCAGGCCTAAACCATAACATTGAACCCGACACCGGGTAACATAAGCGGATGCCCCTGACTGCGGACTTGGGTGCGTCGCAAAGCTCTATATCAGCATACATCTGTACAGCGATCTCAAACGGCCAGTCTAGACCGGGCACAAGGCTGGAGCAAAGGCGCCGAGATCAAATACAATATGATGCAACATAGTCAGTTGGCTTATCTCGGTTCCTACTACAACTATAACAGTGGTACCATTGAAACATGAATCAAGCTATTGCACAGAGACCTTATCCACCACTCCTACTGGACTACACCGTACGCGCATGTACATACAAGTACCACTCTGAAACTCAAATCCACGGCAAAGTCGGCCCCCTGTCCATCGGATGCGCCGATGTCGTCCAAGTCAACGACGACACTGATAGCGCCACTTCTGTAACCCCCGATGGCAACCGACACGACTGTTTCCTATCTGCGCCCGTCTCACACGTCTCGCCGGGTAGCTGTTTCTCCACGGTCGCGTTGAACAAGACCCTATTTAATACAACCATTAGCTCTCAAGTCCAGACGGAGGGGATCCGATCACGGTTATCAGAGTTGAGTAGGGTGGGACTCACGCATGGCTCGGATCACGATCATCACAATACCACTCGACCCTAAACCCTACCCTATGACTTGACCGATCCAGGAGATAGCTACACCCCACCAACTGCCAGGGGATCGGCCGTTTCCCCTCCCCCGCGACACAGTCGTGCCATTCCCCATCATCGACCACAGGCATGCGGTGCAGCCGGTAGGTGTCGCCTGGGCCGGGGTTGTACAGGGTGAACGACCCTGTCGTTGTCAGATCACCATCAGCATCATCATCAGGGATGGAGTCAAGTTGGTAGTCTTGTAGTTGGATGGCTGTGGTGTTGGTCAGTGACCGGATGGTGCAGCTCCGGGTGTAGTATGTGTGCGGCATCAGGGGGATCCGCCATTGTTCGGAGTAGCCGGTGAAGGTTAGGGGGGTGTTGATGGCGGGGAGGGTGCAGGTGTAGTCGGAGTCAGGGTCGGAGTCAATGGTGCCAGATGATCTGGATGGATTGGTGCAGGATAGGTTGAGGTGGGCGTAGGCGAGTCCGGTGTAGTGATCTCTGGGAGTTGACGGTTAGTAGTAGTGGTTTTGAGTTGAGAGCTGGGGAACAGGCAGAACGTACGGTTCGAGACCCTCAATACCGTCCGAACACCCCCAATCCTGCCTAACACCAAGCATCCCGTACTCAGTATCAATACTGACCTCAATCCAAGACCCATTCGAACTTGAGCCCTCGCCGGATGCGTCAGCAACCAAACAACGAACCCACGGCGCTGACCCATTGTTATTATTATTACCCCCCGACGTAACATCCCCAGTCGCCTCACACCTTATCCGCCCGTTATCAGACAGATTCGTCAGATCCAAATCAAGCTCATAACTTGAAGACCCCCCTGCACCACCACCACCACCAGCACCAGTCTTCCCCCGCGCACCATGATGTCGATACACCAGACTATTGATCCGCCACTGCGGGTCATAGGACCGGTCCACACACCGCTGGGCGGGCTCCTGGGGCGTGTACGGACGCAGCGGCAGCTGGGGGTTGATGGCGAGCGGCCGGGACAGGCCGGCGGCGACCCGCGAGTTGCCCATGATGCACAGCGTCTCCTGGCCGCGGGGTGCGTGTGGCTCGTCCAGGCAGCCTTGGACGAGGGGCGGTTCCCAGGAGCCGTTTGCTGCAAAGACGAGGCTAAACGTGAAGAAAGTTGATGATCAGTTCCGTGCTGCCAGCGCCCAAATATCATATGTCGTTACATGTAAGGTGAGGATCTGACTGACCTCGTCCTCGACGAATTCCCACACACCCAACTGCCCCTCAACCGCATATCAAAATCCGCAAGCAGAAACTGAAACTGCAAGTTCGGCACACTGCAATTATGCCACACACTCAACGCCTCAGGCCCATGCGCCTGGGGGTCCAGCTCAATGTTGTTTGCCGTACAGTTTGCCAGGATACCTGTCGCATGGTGATACGCCTGGAACTGGACATCGCCTATTGTGCCCCCGTCGGACGCGTTCACTGACGTCAGCGTCGGCCCGTAAATGTCCCATGATGGGTTGGTGAGCGAGGCCTCGACACATTGTTCAGGGGTATTGCGCACGTCACTCGGGAACGGGTCGGGCCAGTACTGCCGGGGGTTTATGGTTATGCCTATGGGACTGATGGGTGTAGCGGAGGTGGTTGTGGGTGTGATGGTGATCATGATGGCCAGGGCTCCAATCACCCCGAGGGAGAGGTGAAGCCTTTCGAGAAGATTCATGGTGGTATGTTTCGAAAAATTCGAAGTCACAGGGCGGCTACCTGGATGAAAAAAGGTATAAAATCAGCCCCCTGGCAGGGAGGAAGTGTATGTTGGGAAGTTAGTGATTCTGGTGTGTCCTCGACTTCTAGAAGCATGTATACCGTTGAGAGGGAACCGCCCATCAATGGGGTATAGCTCAGGTAGCTAAGGTAGTCGGGTAAAGTATGAGCGAGCGGAGGATTGATGTATCTCCCGCTACTCAGGCTAATCATATCATTCGCTCCTAACAGTACGCACGATAGTTAAAGTCCATATCGAACTTAGCCTAAGGGGTCGAGCTGTCCATATAGAATGGCCGTTCTCTCCGAGATATATTGCGCTCTACATCTAGAGCATGCCCGGCAGTCTGGAGTCCGGTGTTGTCTGGTGCCTTCGCAACTATGTTCTCTGCCAGTATATGTTCGACAGATGTCAAGTTCCATTCAGTTTCATGACAGGAATTGCTTATGAGAAGAAAGACTTGGTAACTCTGGTCACCCTATTTGATGTCGCATGTGACGTCCTGCCAGTGTTGGATAGGTATATAGGTAGGTATGTAGGGACCTAACAATCATGTTAGACGGTGGATTGGACCAGAAAACTTTCCCTGAACTTCTGATGTATTAACATAAACCCAGATCCAGGTAGCGGAGAAGGGAGGCCACAAATATCGCAGTACCCTATAGGCATCAAGAGACAACAATTTGCTAATAGTATGTACATCCATTGACATTTATAGTAGGTCCTAGGCGACAAGACCAACATCCTCCCAGGCAACTATCTACAACCCAGCCTTGATCTGCTCAACCCCCTTCTCATCATTATACAGCACATACCGATACCTCGGCTTGCCAGCAGTAAAGTCCACAATCGCCCGATTCGCCTCCTTCATGGGAATCTCCTCAATCCACGGGTGCACCTTCTTATCCACCGCCAACTGCAGCATCTCCCTGATATCACTCGGCGAACCGATCAGCGACCCGGTAATCTTCAACCTCTTGAAAATCAACGGGAACTGCTGAATACTCGGCAACCCATCATCCGGCGCGCCCAGCTGCACAAACGTGCCATCAAACTTGAGCAGCGACATGTACCCCATGAGCGGCATCGACGACGACGAGACGGTGCAAATAATCAGATCCAGCGTCGACGCATGGTTCTTGGCCCAATCCGGATCCTCCTCCGTGGCAATGAACTCATCGGCCCCCAACTTCATCGCATCCCCTTTCTTCCCCGACGTCCGCGAAATAACAACCACCTTATCACAACCCAACGCCTTAGCCCACATAACCCCAAAATGCCCCAGCCCCCCAAGACCAACCACACCCACCGTCTTCCCGGGGCCAGCACCGTGATGCTTCAGCGGGGTATACGTCGTCACACCACCGCACAGCATAGGCGCAGCCTCAGCGGAACTTAGCCCCTCGGGGATCTTGACGACAAAGTGCGACGGCGCGCGGTGGTACAGGGCATATCCGCCGTAGGACTTGCCGCCGTTGAGGTGGGTGCTGTTGTACGTCCCGACGTGGTGCACCTGGCAGTAGTTTTCGGTCCCCGAAGCGCAGGCCTCGCAGTCGCCCTTGCGGCCCTGGCAGGAATCGTTTTGGGCGCCGACACCGACCCGGTCGCCGATTTTCAGGTCGCCTTCGGCTTTGGAGCCGACGCGGACGACGGTGCCGACGATTTCGTGGCCGACGCAGCAGGGGTAGTTTGTTGGGCCCTGGTAGTAAGGTGGGTTAGTATGTGGTGTAGTAGGCAGGGTGACAAGGTGATGTAGGTTTATGGACTTACCCAACCGCTCTTGAGGGTGTGGAGATCGCTGCCGCAGATGCCGCAGTGTGTAACCTTGATGTCGACGTCGGTCTCTTCCCAGGGCTTGGGCTCGTACTCGCCCCATTTCATGTTGCCCTCTGCGGATGAGGGATCGTGGCCGAGCCACCCCTCAAACTTGTAATCGGTCTGAGCCATTGTGTCGTGAGAGCGAAGTGTGTATTGGGAGAAGCGTTGCTGGCGTAGTTTGTTTGTTTTGCCAGTAGCCGTGTTGGAAGAGGCAAGGGATCGTAAGGGTCGATGGTAATAACGGTTGATGGAGCTTCAGATAAGATGATTAGGGAGAAGACATCATAAGGGCATATAAATACATGATATCTTTATCTCTGATACGGCCCCTGGGCTTGGACTTTGTTCGGCATTCGTAGTGGCGCTCACCCGGGGTCGTCAGGCTAGGGATACCTCACCTACGTAGCCAGTGTACAATCTTGAGAAGGGCTTTCTATGCTCCACATCTTTGAATTACTAATGCTGCCATTCGCGACAAAATGACTCGCTTTCCGTGGAGTTTGTTTGGGGCGAGCATCATTATCTCCGTCGTCGTGGTGCTCGTCATTCACTCGCCACTAGAGAGAAGTGGAGTGGAAGAGTCTGCCGGTATGGAGTTCGGGAGCTAAATCTTTCGCTTGAGTCGGGTGGAGCAAAGGCCGGGATAACCTAAGAAATGTCGTCAGAAATGGGATATCACTAAACTACCGAGGCAGCGGTCTCCTACGTCGTGCTGCATGCCCTCGGGATGCCTTACCCGGCGCTGTCGCGCTGGAAGGTTGATAACGCATGAAAACCGGGATATAATCAGAAAATCTCCACCCAGAACACTAATGAGGCCTCGGTCCAAGTGGAACGGGAATCTGGATAACAAGATTACTAACCTGGACGTTGGGCCAAAATTTGCACTGATGCTTCCAATTCGTTCCATCGTTTCTGTTTCGAATCTTAACTGACAAACTTTTTGAATTCCGGGACATCATTGCGACTGTAGAATGAGGATGGCCAGGAAAACTCATCTGAGCTCGTAGCCATGACGTCTTTGAGTCCTCGCCTTCTTCCACAGCAACGGGTCTGAGGTGTTCTTGCGTTCCAGTTTCCTAGCCAATAGCATGCTGCATAGAATCCATGGCAATGCCAAAAACGGAACAACCCAAACAGCAGTGGAAACTGCAAAAGGTACCAACACAGCTGAGATACAATGGACCATTGGAGACTCTCGATCGATCCCAGGAGTTACGGAGCAAAGGGAGCCGTAGCCGTAGCCGTAGCCTTGACGCACTCATCACAGATAGCCGCCCCAACCGACTCGACAATCTTGGCAGTCCACGATCCGCACGAACTCACAACGCAGCCGGACTTGAGCAACTCGGCCTCGTCCGAGTTCCTGTTCTTGCACTGGCATTCAACATCGAACATGTCGGAACAACCCGCAATGGTGGCAGCGGAAGCGAGACATGGGAACTTAAAGTGGACATCTAATAGTCAGTCATTTTGAACTGGCAACCCGCGAGAAAAAGTGACCAGCGAGAGAGAAAGGTGTTTGCGTACGGCGCAGTACGGCATTGACGCAGTCATCGGACATGCTTCTGGCGTCGTCGCCGTTAACGTTATCGCCGATGCCATCGTGTCCATGTCGCCGATCTTTCTAGCCGGAGTTGCGCCGAGGACGGCCATGCCAAGGCTGGGGAAGAGGACGTGGAGAGCGGCTAGCACGGAGAGATGCATCGTCATCCTTGTTCGCTTCGGGCCTGGGTGGCTTTGACCTTTGGACTGGCTGTTTGTGAGCAGATAAAGAAGGGGTGAGCGATGGCTGACAACGAACGGCTTGACAGAGATACTAGAGCAGGATGTAAGTAGACGCTCGCGCTTACGATCTGTAGCCCCCTTCCCTGTTCAAGACCTGGACACAAAGTGGTCAATCTCACCGTCCTACTGTTCACTTCAGCGGCCACTTCTCGAGTCTGACCGACCCAATGGTCTGTTACATTCATGGTGGCATCGTCGAGGTGCCTGATGCCTCGAAGTGTTCCGTGTCCATCACTGCAGGCTGTGGTTGGGGTTGTCCACTGGCACCTGACGACCCGTATCACCAGAAAGCCCTCGTAAAGCCCTCTGTCGGACTCGGACACCAATCAGCAGCGGGAGCCTGGCGTGATCAAGATAACAAATAGATTAAGAAAGCCAACAGTCCGAGTCACATCATGCTTCACGACTTGAATGTCTCTTGCTTAGTGAGCAATGGTCATCATCTTGTACTCGGTCGCTCTCGCCCTCTCCTGTTCTTTATGCGAAAAGACGCTTGGATTGTTGGCAAAGTCCCGATCGAGAGCCGGCCGTCGACATCGGCAGTTTTGGCCAATACTTTGATTGGGAATTGGAGGACAGTGGATTGAAGCCACAAAGCTGCTATGAGCCATTCTCCGGGATTCGGGTACAAGTATTGACGATCACGGATGTTGGTGAAAGCGGCGGCTTTCCAGCCGATCGGATGCTCCTAACGTTAACTCGGGGCTGTTCGGTCGAAGCCGGGAGAGCACGGTGCGGAGCGGCCCTTGTTTGACATTGCCCAATCACATTTCCGAATTGGCCCTCGAAAACTTTTTTGACTCGCACAGCAACCGCCAAGACTCACACCCCACAATCCTAACGCGGGTCGCGGGTAAATGCCAGCATATGGGGTGATGCCGGTGACACACTGACAGATCGCAACCGAAACCGAAACCATCGCGAAAGCTGTCCTACGCCCGACAGTCCCGGTTTCGTCAACACTGCACTCCAGCAAGGCATTGTTCTCCCCACCACGTCGCATAATACCTGTGGACTCCGTGAATCCTTCTTTTCGCCGACAGAATGCTCTCCTCGCTCAGGGTCGTTTCGCGACGGGCGGTTGCAGCCCGCAACTTGAGCGCTTTCCGCGCTGCTTCCACGTGGGCCAATGTCCCTCAAGGCCCTCCAGTACGTTAACCATCCCACCGTCGCCTTCGTGGCTGCTGAATAGGTTGAACGAATTGACTAAGTAGAGTTTTACAGGATGTGAGTAGTAGATTTTCAAAGCTGCCGCAGCTTCCTCGCTGTCCACTGCTGACCGGTGTTGTTTGGTGATTTGGTCAGGCCATTCTCGGTATGTGCCTCATGAGTCACCTTGGCCAACCCTCTGCACGTCCCGCCAACCAACCAGCCCCAAAGATTCGCAATAAAACTGACGAGCTTTGTCGCGCAGGTATCACGGAAGCCTTCAAGGCCGATTCGTTCGAAAAGAAGATCAACCTCGGTTCGTTCGACCTCCTAACTGCCACTCCTACTCCCATCCTCACACAATCGTCACGTCAACTGACACTCCCTGTTTCACCCGGATCCAGGTGTCGGCGCCTACCGCGATGACAAGGGGAAGCCTTACGTCCTCCCCTCGGTGCGCCAGGCCGAGGAAAAGGTGATCGCCTCGCGCCTGAACAAGGAATACGCGGGCATCACGGGCGTGCCCGAGTTCACCAAGGCCGCCGCGGTGCTGGCCTACGGCAAGGACAGCTCCGCCCTCGACCGGCTGGCCATCACGCAGTCCATCTCCGGCACAGGCGCCCTGCGCATCGGCGCCGCCTTCCTCGCGCGCTTCTACCCCGGCGCCAAGACCATCTACATCCCAACCCCCTCCTGGGCGAACCACGCCGCCGTGTTCAAGGACTCGGGCCTGCAGGTCGAAAAGTACGCCTACTACAACAAGGACACCATCGGGCTCGACTTTGCCGGCATGCTCGCCGACATCAACAAGGCGCCCGGGGGGAGCATCTTCCTGTTCCATGCCTGCGCGCACAACCCGACGGGCGTCGACCCCACACAGGAGCAGTGGAAGGAGATTGAGTCCGCCGTCAAGGCAAAAGGCCATTTCGCGTTCTTCGACATGGCCTACCAGGGCTTCGCCAGCGGGGACATCCACAAGGACGCGTTCGCCGTGCGGCATTTCGTTGCGCAGGGCCACAACATCTGCCTCGCGCAGTCGTTCGCCAAGAACATGGGCCTGTACGGCGAGCGGGTGGGCGCGTTTTCCATGGTGTGCGCCGACGCGGAGGAGCGGAAGCGGGTGGATTCGCAGATCAAGATTTTGGTCCGGCCGCTGTACTCGAACCCGCCGATTCACGGTGCCCGGATTGCGGCGGAGATTCTTAACACGCCTGCCCTGTATGAGCAATGGCTTGCTGAGGTGAAGGGCATGGCGGATCGGATTATCACCATGCGGGCGCTCCTGAAGGAGAATTTGGAGAAGTTGGGTTCGAAGCATGACTGGAGCCATATTACCAGCCAGATTGGCATGTTTGCGTACACTGGGTTGAACGCGGAGCAGATGGACAAGCTGGCTAAGGAGCACAGCGTCTATGCCACGCGGGATGGTCGCATCTCGGTGGCTGGCATTACGAGTGACAATGTTGGCCGTCTGGCGGAGGCCATCTTCAAGGTGAAGGGCTAGGGCGTTTCATGTGTTGGGGAGGGGTGTGTAGTAATTGTGTGGGTGGCTGGCTGAGTTTCTGTAAATTCTGTATGTGTTTTTCGCATCCAGCATCTGGATTGCAAGATGGATATGGGTAAAGAAAGGATACTCGCCAGTGTGGTCGCTTAGACAGCCGAGCAGCCTCGGGTACGATTTAGATGGTACACAAGAGGTAGAAAAAAGACACATAGAGCGCCAGTCTTCAAAAGATGGTATCAAAACCCTGGGCTTTCAGATTCCCTCCACGTCGGATTATCGAGGGTATAGCGTAGCCATCGCAACCATATATCCCCCAACGCAGTGACAATCCTCACGCCCCGCCCAACCTCTCCAAATCCCCTCTCACCTCCTTCACCTGCCTGCCCATATCCCTATACACCCTCGCCATCTCCCGCATAACCTTCTCCTTTCCCACTCTTCCCCCCTCCCCCCCCCTATTATTATTATCAATCCTCCCCCCATCACCCCCGTCCCCGCCACCATTGTCACCCCCATCACCCCCATGACTGTCAACCTTGACCCCATAAGCCTCCAACTCCCCTTTCAACCCCCTCACCGCCTCCACCAACCTCCCCCTCGCATCCCTCAAATGCACCATATAATTCCCCAACGCCCTTCCCACCTCAGGCGTATACACATCCCTTTCCGCCTGCGCCAACACCCCCTCCACCTCCGCCTGCTGCCTCTGTGCAATAAGCCTCGCCTCAACCGCGCGAAACTCAAGCCACCTCGCTACAACACCATGTTTCGCTTCCAAACTCCTTAGCAGCTGCCCTAGCACACCAGCCGTCTGCTCGTGCAGGAGGGTTGTTAGACCCGGCTCAGCAGCGGCCAGACGGGTGCGGGAGAGCAGGGCTTTCCGTTCGGAGATTGTTTGGACTAGAGTCTGGTAGTGGGAGGGGAGGTGGGGGATGGAGCGGTGGATGTAGGAGGGGTTTGTGGATGGGTTGGCGATGCGCGCGAGGTGGACGGCGGAGGTGTGGAGGGTGGTGGAGAGTAGGTTGGAGAGTTGGGGGAGGAGGGAGGGGAAGAGGGAGAGGGGGGGTTGCGAGAGGAGGAGGGTGATGGATTCAAGATCTTGGGGGAGGGTGGAGGGGGTTTTAAGGAGGGTTGGGAGGAGGAGTAGGAGGTCGAGAAGCGGTTCGGGGAGCTCAGTGGTGGGTTGAGAGCTGGAGCCGTCGGGTTGGTGCGGTCTGGCGGTGCGTCGGGTCAAGGACGGTGCCGGAGCTGGTTTGGATTGGAGGGAGTACGGGTTTGCGGTGCATATTGCGTCGATGAGAAGGCTTTGCTTTGCGTCCCTGAGGCGGTACTCGTTCAGTTCCTGATGGTTGAGAAGTTAGTTGGGCTGGATATCTCGGGAGCGACTGGCAACGGACCTCGCGTATCGCAGACCGTTCCTTGGCTGCAGGGTCGTTCTTTGTTGATCCATCTGGGTTGAGAATTGTTGTGGTCAAGGTGGAATAGAGTGCGGCAAACTGGGGGTTATTCCGCAAAACGGCATCTTCGACTGGGGGGAGCATCGTGATAATTCTTGTCGTAAATCATTGCGGTTGGTGTCGAAGACCATTGGGTGGTCGCGTCGATGCGCGACGATGCCTCCACGAAAGCATGTGACTGTCTCTTTGCCTTCACCTTTGCTGGAAGTGGACAGTATTTAGCACTGTAATGCACTGTCGCCAGCTGCAACTCCGGCTGCCACCTGTACGCTCAACTTCACGATTTTTTGATTTCGGCTTCATCCCGCAGTTGCTGGCCGGTCCCGATCCGTTTACGAACGACGCAACACAAAACCCGCGCGTCCCCCGACAGAGACTCGCCAATGCGACCGTCATAGCACCGGATCGACGTTAATTCCATCCACACCGCACCGGGAGAGGAGAAAAACCATGCCTCCGTCACTCCCCCTGCAGTCCAGCCTGCGGGCATCGGCATCGGCATCGGCATCAGCTTCCAAACCCTCCAGCAGCATCTCGACCCTCCTCAGCAAGACCCTCCTCAGCAGCCGCATCACCCGCCGCGCCCTCACCACCACCCCCCTACTACAATACAAACAACCCCCCGTACCGGGCTCCTCCCTCCCGATCCCCTCCGCGCGCGCCCCCTGTCCGGAGATCCCACCCTACCCCTACGGCCCGCGGCCCTTCTACCACCAATCCAACACCGGGCTCTACGGCAGCGCAGCGATCCGCTTCGGCAACAACGTCTCCGAAAAACACAACGTCAAAACCCGGCGCAACTGGCGGCCCAACGTGCACCACAAGCGTTTGTGGTCTGAATCCCTCAACGTCTTTGTCTCGACCCGTGTGACCGCCCGCGTGCTGCGCACGATTGACAAGGCCGGTGGACTGGACGAGTACCTGCTCAAGAGCAAACCGGCAAGGGTTAAGGATCTGGGACCGTGGGGTTGGAGGCTGCGCTGGCGGATTATGCAGACTCCGGTCGTGAGGGAGAGGTTTGCGAGGGAGAGGGAGGCGCTTGGGTTACCGATGAAGGTGGAGGAGGAGGAGGAGGGTGTGATGGCGACGCTGCCGGATGGAAGTACTGTTTCGGGAGAGGCGCTGATGGCGGAGACGGATAGGATGTTGAGTGATGAGGCTGTGTTTGAGCTTGGTGCAAGGGAAGCGGAGGAGACGGGGGATAAGTTCATGCGGGAGGAGAAGCCGGTGAAGGAGTAGGGTTTGTGAGCATGGGCATACGTATCATCAAGATCTGTACAATATGTAAACTTTGATGTGTAAAACGGGCCAAGTCCCTACCAGTTGTCCTGGGGATTCTTTACACGAAGCTCATGGCAAAATGGTATTCAGTACGGCTTAGCATCATGTACCAAGTGTCATCGGACGATCACCAATACCATCCAGGATTGAGTTCAGGTTCAGGGCGAATCCATCAAAATGACAATCCGCTCTCTAAAAGCGTCTATGGGTCTATCTACTTTGCCAACCATATTGAACTGGCCATGTCTGACCCTTTAGCTGCGAAAGATGATAAACCGTGCCTTGATAAAACCATGCTTTGCTCTGGCATTACAATACGCAGAGCCGCATGGCAAGCTGATCGCGGATGACCAGCTTCAGAAGCGAATGATGACTAGCTTCAGACGCGAAGCCAAGGATGACCACCTTCAGAACCGAAGAATGGCCAGCCTAGAAGCGAAGGTCCCAACCGATCTTGGGCCCAAGGATAGGCAGCTCATCCGCCACGCTCTGCACATCCTTATCACCACGACCGCTCAGGCAAATGACAAGATCCTCGTCCTTCTTCATCGTCTTGGCCAGCTCAATGGCCCCGTAGATACCATGCGACGACTCGAGCGCGGGGATGATGCCCTCCAGCTGCGTCATCAGCTTGAAACCAATAAACGCCTGCGCATCCGTAGCAGCAATGAACTTGGCACGCTGCGTGTCCTTCCAGTGCGACAACTCCGGTCCGACACCGGGATAATCCAAGCCGGCCGAGACCGAGTGGGTGTCATCAATCTGGCCATGCTCATTCTGCAGAATATATGTGCGCACACCATGGAGCACACCCTTTGATCCCGCAGTAAGCGTCGCACTGTGGCGCGCAGTGTCGATACCATCACCGCCGGCCTCCACACCAAGCAGCTTCACGCTCGGCTCGTTGCTAAACGGATAAAACATGCCGACAGCGTTGCTACCGCCCCCGACACAGGCGACGACGGCGTCGGGAAGTTTGCCACGCTTCTCGAGCATCTGGGCCTTGGTCTCGTTGCCAATGACGGACTGGAACGTGCGGACAATGGTCGGGAACGGGTGCGGGCCGATGGCGGAGCCAATGATGTAGTGCGTGTCCTCGACATTAACGACCCACGCACGCATGGCTTCGTTGACCGCGTCGCGGAGCGTGCGGCTGCCGGCCTCGACGGCGACTACCTTGGCCCCGAGCAGCTTCATGCGGAAGACGTTGAGCGCCTGCCGGCGAACATCCTCGGCGCCCATGTAGACGGTGCAGTCCATGCCGAATTTGGCGCAGACGGTGGCTGTCGCGACGCCGTGCTGGCCCGCACCCGTCTCGGCGATGATCTTGGTCTTGCCGAGCCGTCTGGCGAGGAGGAGCTGGCCCAGTGCGTTGTTGATTTTATGGGATCCCGTGTGGTTGAGATCCTCGCGCTTCAGCCAGATGTTCGCACCGCCGGCGTACTCGGTGAGCCGCTCTGCCTTGTGCAGGTGGCCGGGACGACCCATCCAGGGGTAGTACGAGCGGTATTCCTCCCAGAAGCCAGGGTCGTCTTTGATCTTGTTGAAGCCCTCCTCGAGCTCCGTCAGGCAATCCATCAATGACTCAGGGACGTACTGTCCGCCGAACTCGCCAAAGCGATCCGATATCTTGTTATGCATAGCCGCGAGCTCGGCAACAAGACCATCCTGATCATCCGAGTCCGTGACAACGCCATCAACGGTGGCCTCGCGCTCGGGCTCTGTGGCGCCTGAGATGGCCTCAATGATGCCCACCTCGCGGGTGGCTTCGTCCTCGTCGCTGGTTGTGCGCCCGCAGAGGTAAGCGCAGAAATCCTGCACATCCTGGCACTCCTTGCCTGGGGCAGCGTTTTTCAGCGTAGACACGATCATGCTGCCAACCACGACGCCATCCGCGATCTGGGAGACAGACACAAAGTGGTCGCGGGTGCTGACACCGAAGCCCACGGCCGCGGGCTTGTCGCCGCTATACTTCTTGACCCGCGACAACAGTTCCGGGAGGTGAGCGTTCAGGGTGCCACTGGCGCCGGTCACGCCCTGGCGAGAGACGACGTAGATGAAGGAGTCGGCCAGCTGGCAGAGGATGCGCATGCGGGCGTCAGAGGTAGCGGGCGCAATAAGCGGCACATACGAAAGACTGTAGGATGGACACACCGTCAGCTTGGTTCAAAGAGTATTATCCACAGAGCAGGTGAACGTACCCCCCACGAGAGCAAAGCCTCCTAAACGAAACAGCCTCCTCGGGCGGCAAATCCACAATGATGAAGCCGTTGACACCGGCCTCGCGGCAGTCCTTCATCAGGCGCTCCTCGCCGTAGCTCAGCAGCGGGTTGTAGTATCCCATGAGCAGGATTGGGGCGCGCAGGCCCAGCTTGCGGGCGTCGCGGACCATCTGGAGGGTCGACGGGATCGTGACTCCATTTTGAAGGGCAATCTATATCAAAATCTCAATCGTAAGCACTCTGCCTGGATCCAAACCCAACCGATGGCGGGGGAGCTCACGGTGTTCGCAGTCTGAATCGTCGGACCATCGGCGATTGGGTCAGTAAACGGCACGCCGAGCTCGATGACATCTGCGATAACACGACCCGTTAGCCATCCTTTCTCCCCCGATGAGATATGGTGTGCCATCGCCCTACTTACCTGCGCCACCCTTCTCCATGGCAAGCAGGATGTTGGGCGTGTGCTCGGGCTTGGGGAAGCCGGCGGTGACATAGGTGACCAGCGCAGCCTACACATTGGGTTCGTGTCGTCAGCCATTGGCAAGTCCATCCATATCACGATGTTTCGTTCGCGAGCTGCTCCTCGGTGCGGGATCCAGCAGGACATGGCGGGGCAATTGGTACTGTACTTACCCTATTCTGCGCCTTGCAGCGCGCAAAAGTCTGCTTGATGGCCTCCATGATGGATCAATTGGCTCAGTTGGAGGTTGATATGGTCACAGAATTGGAGTTCGCTGGAATATATTGCGGTGGGAGGTGAAGAAGAGGCCAGCGAAAGCCTTTGTTGTTGATGGGTTGTAGAGAGAGCTGACACTTAATGGAGGGGCGGCTTTGAGTCACACAGAGCAATGGGTTCCTGCTTTTTTTTGCCCGAATTGAAAACTGGAACCCCGCCACCACAGGGTCCACTGTGCCGATCCCGGGGCTCGCGCCGATCCACGCTAGCCCACGTTCTGCGTCAACACTCTTCACTTGCCGGATCCAGGGCCGTCTGCCAATTCTTAACTTAACCCCGGTTGGACCGCTCCGGCTCGTCAGGCAACACACCGGGACACATTACTGAGCCCGGTCACTTTTGGAAAACGAAGAAACTGTCATACAGTCAAACCTGCAATTAGCGATTGGGTCCGTCACGGCCAAATTGATCGCTAATCCGAGGTTATCGCCAATCCCAGGGTGCCCCACTATTTTCCCAGAATGGAGAGAGGAAGGCTCAGAACACAGCAAAATCGCTGTATTCTACATCTTACTTGTCTTCCCAACAAGCCGACCTTCTAGGACTGTGGAAAGCTAGTGATGAGACCTTAACATTGTAAGGAAAGGTGGCAATGGTGGCCATTGGGTTATAGTGAGGTTCCTTCCCTAGGGGATCATGGAGCTGTCAGGGGGTTGGGACCACTCCAGAATAGCGATATTTCAGCCTTGGCAACCCTATTTGTATGTAATACTAAGCAGAAGTCAATCGCCATACCGTTATAGCCAGGGAATGTCCATTTCCCATACAAATAACGATGGGATCCCGATTTTCTATCGCTAATTAGAGGATATCGCTAATCCTCTAATCGCTAATTGCAGGCTTGACTGTATACGGGATCAAAATCTATTCTGTCAAAGGTAAGATGGCCGGAGGTATATATGTAAATACCAATAATTACAGTCTGTCACTGTCAGGCAAGTTAAGGTACATACATATCTCAGCAATAGCAAACCAGAACCTCCAAGGTGAGTTAAGTCAGGAGTCCCAGTTTGCTGTGGTCAGCAGCCTTCTCGCTCATATTCCACACTCATAACAGTGCAGTGCACAGGTGGAGGATCTCAGGCGCGAATCACGATCCAGCCAAGGTTGTCAGTCGTTCGTTCAGAGTCTCTGACAGCATTATGGTCTGGTCGGGGAAAAGGGGTAGATACACCTCGTGCAGATTATTGGTGATCTACCTATCTAAGGCTTCTTCTAACATCCTTCAATATGGAGTAGACTCGGACCGGATGAAAAATGCTAGCTACCCCATCCCATTCCACTGGGAAACCAGAGACCGGACGGAAAATAATTAACAAAGCTCATGACCAGATGGAAACCAGAGAGAGATCATGCCAGTGCGTGACCCAATAAGGTATGCCAGGAACTCCAAACCATGCAATGCAACAAACCATGCCATACCCGTACATTATGCACACAACACAACATAAAAGGAGAAAGCCTCGCTGGCAAAATATGCACTGCAGTATTGCAAAGTGCAGAGTCCAATGCATGCATGCACGGGGTATCTGTTAGTGTTGGGTGAAAACCAAGCGAAACAAAGGTACCGCTGAACCAGTGTCTCAACCCGACGGGCCCATTTATATCATCACCACTTCCTCACAATCCAAATCACCTCACTTCTTTCATACCGGGGAATACGATTCCGCCGGCGGGTGCTCATGCAGCGAGTCAGGCCGACTAGAAGACCGCCTCTAGCGGTAATCCGTGTCGTCCATTACCTCGGGATGACTGCTTTTCCTCGCATGCGACGGCCACCTCGCCGGGCCGGCTTTGCCCCTGCTGACGCTGCCAGCATACACCACGTCGTCTTGAGTATAGCTGGAAGGGACGTCGCCAGCGGGGTTCGAGTTCGAGTTCAACTCGAGATCTTTCATCCCATACTGCTCGCCGCCCTCGGCGCGGGTCTTGTCGCGCAGCGTCGCAGCAATGAGGGCGCGGACGACGCCAATCAGCACCACAATGACATACACCAGCAGCAGGGCAGTCGAAATGAGCGCATCCTGTACGAGCCCATTCTGAAGCTTGCTGATGACGTAGTTGACGGCGTCGGTGATCTCGTCGGTGGTGACCGTCGAAGGCGAGGCCAGGAAGCTCGTCAGGTCGCTGTCGCCATTGACACTATCGTTGGCGCCCTGCGAGAAGATGTCGTTGGAAAACAGCGGCAGGCTGACGCGCGAGTTCTCGTGCACCCAGGTGAGCCCCTTTTGGATGGTCTCGACCTTGCGGGTGATGAGACAGCCCACAAGGTTGCGAGCCGTGTTGAGGAGCATAGTGTCCTTGAAGACGGCGTTGATGGCTTTGTCGATTTCGGCGTCGAAGACATTCAAAGTGTCGTTGACGGCCGACGTGGCGTTGTGAACCCAGCCAAATACGTCGTCGTTGATGTCGTCCTGAAGCTTGAGGATCACGCCGTTGGCGTCGTCTGCCCAGTTTGTTGACACTTGCTGGAGCGTGTTGACGACGTCCTCGGCGAAGTCGCCGACTTGGCCGGCGAGGGCGGGCGCCTCCTGCTGGATGGACCGCAGCAGGATATACTGGCAGAGGCAGGAAAAGAAACCGGCCATCGCGAGCGAGAGAACAAACAGCGCCGGAAGCGAGGTTGCATAGGCAATCGTCCACCGGACCAGCAGGTTGTTCTTGCCCTTGAACCTGGATGCGATCCTGATGCCGAATCCTGCCGTCATGGGTCTCGAGGCAAGGTATACGACATCCATTGGGTCGTAACCGCGCTCCGTAAACACCTTAGACCGCTCCTTTTCCTTGCGCCACCGCCGAATCTCCAGGTAGCCCATACCCACCATGGCCGAGATTGCCAGGATGGGAATGACGACGAAAAAGGCAATCTTCGCCTTTTGAACAATGTCGAACAGCGAGTTGAAGAAGTCGTTGAGGAACGTGTTGTTGGAGCAGAAAGACAAGGCCTGCTTCTGAGCAACAGGGAAGACAGAGTCATCAAAGCGATAGTTGCCCAGAGTCGAGTTAATCTGCTCTTTGACCAGATTGAAAGGGGTCGCGATGGCATCCTTGGCAAACTTTTCGACTTCGTCAAAGTTGGGAATTGTCGTGTTCAGGGATAGCAAATCCCGGACGAAATCGTCGGTGTTGATCTCGATGTTTTTGAGCTTGTCGAGCGATCCGCTGATGTCGAGGTTCGGGATGTCCACCAGCCCGCTCAAAAAGTTGGAGACCTGGTTCGCAAGATTGTTGATTCCATCCTGGACAGTTGAAACAGACTCTTGTATTTCACCTGTAATGCTCCCGATGGCATCGTTCATGACCTTGGTCGCTCCCTCAACCACCTTGACGGCGACGTCCAAGCCACCGTGGATCAAGGCCATGGCCACGCACACCCATGTCCCGACGTACATGTTGATGACGAAAAAGATCAGATTCTCAACGCCTGTCAGGATGAGCATCAGCACTTGCACCATTGCCGACACAGCCTTGGTGATGCCATCGGACGCGAGCGAATTTACGCCAACCGAGAGGTAATGCGGCATCGAGGCCATGGCGCTGCCGACATCTTCGACCTTGGTGCATGCCGACAGGGCTTTTTGCTTCGCTTCGGCGATATTTTCGTTGAGGCTGCCGGTCAGGATAATGACGCGAACCAAAACGAGGAGCAGCAGAACGGTCCAGCGGTTGAACCACAGCTGCGATAGCCTGGCCCGAAGGCCCAGGTAGGGCGTGATGGTCGGGGCGGTATGTGCGTGTGGTTCAAGTTGCGGTGCGGGTCCCCGCCCGCCGTCGAGATCGACCGTTTCCCAACTATTTCCGCTGAGGTTTGGGGGCAACGGAGGGACCGGGGGTATGTCCCTCGACTTCTTCTCGTTGTAAAACATCTTGATTAGGTGGTCAGGCCAGCCAACCAGGGAGGTCCAAGGCTCTGCCGGGGAGGTTTGAGAGTCGGTATTGCGAAATTACGGTAAACAAATTAAAGCCGTTTCTTGAAGTATAGACCAGCTATTTGAAGGAGAAAGGGAAAATCTTGAGATGGGAAGGAAATGCCAGCGAAGCACTTTCAAGCAGGAGTATTACTCATAGTGGTGTTGTTGAACACGTCGTGTCAAAGAAGTGAATGGGCAAAGGAGAGAACAATAGGAAAATGGCAACACAATAACAGTTTGCGATGGCAGAACAGCCCTCAATAAAAGGAAAACAGACGACGAAATCGTCGCAACAACCTGTGCATGACCAGTTCTTTGTTTCGGGCGCTCAAAGCCATTCGTTGCCGTGGGTCGCTCGCGAAGCGCTTGCCGCTAAGCGCCAGGGAGTTTCGCAGCCAGTCGTTTCTTTGTCGCAACGAACAGCGGCTCCCCAAACCCGAGGCTTAGCGTGAAGGCAAGCTGCTGATGTTTGGGCATCGACGGGTCCGCAATCCCATGCAAGGAACAGCGAACAGCGGAGGGAGCCTGTGAGTTGTGATTTGAGTTGCGGTGTGAAGCCGCACCCGGGCCAGGGCGACGCCATTTGCTGTTCCGCTCGGTGAGGTATGGTAAATCGTAACTAAGGTATTTACCCATCATGATGGCATATCAAGGGTCTTTATCACAGTATCGCTGGCAGTAGTGGGCATGCTAGCCATCACATCCCTTTCATCGATCGATGACCTCGGCGGGGAGAATGTGGAGAGGTGAGTCAAGAAGGTGCAGTGAGGTGAGCGACGACGCGGCTGTCCGGGAATTGCACAGTACAGTACAGTATCTTTTACTGTATCGGTCTGCCGGGCCGACTTCACTCTTTCCGCCGTCTGTTGTCAGTGGGGCTGAGAAACGAAACATCAACCAGCAACTTTACCGAACTCGTCTAGCAAGAAAATCGGGGGGACCTCGCCTCAGTCGACAAATCGATGTTTTCGGGCAAAATCGAAGGATAGGTAAAGACAAGGTCAGCAACATCTGGTCCCACTGCCAAGGCTGTTTGGGATCTGCGCCTGGCGGTGAAACGATTGGCTGCCAGTGATCCGATGCGCGGCTGTTGCTTCGCGCCCCACGTTCCAAAAGAGGTAATCAAGGATTAAGCTCCATTCGCGGTACCTCCGTATGTAACTTGATCTTAAGCGCCGCAAGCATGGAAAATGGCGGGGAACAATCCTGAACTGCTCCTTTTCGGACAATTGTGTCAGGTCACTTTGAGTCTTTGCGCTTGTTGAATCCTAAGCTGGGCAGACATAGCAAGTCCCGGCCCATTTACTGCTTGTCCTGGGATCACGTGACGAGTGACCCATGTGAGCAACACGTTTTTTCCATTCTTCAGTCACACAACTTCGAAGTCTACAGCCTTTCTCTTATTCCGCATACACAACACAGGGAGATCAATAATCCATTGAAGTCATAACGTTCTTTGGCATTGTCACTATTAGGATGCTTTGAACTTGCATAGCTATAAAGTCGGCGCCTTCAGCATCTCAAGTTCTCTACTCCTACCCACAAAATATTCGCCTTGGTCTCAACTTTGCTCTCGACCTCACGGTGCTCGACGGCCATTAACTCTCCATACTCTCCAGTATCGCTATAGGAAACCATCCCGCCATCTTGAGCCCCAATTTTAGCTCCAGCAGCGCCATGCCAGGCACCTTCAGATAATCTCGCATGTATATCGCCCATTTCCAATGTATTTGCCCTCGAGACTCCTATCCACTTTTAGTTCACCCCTCCGTACAGCGGATTCTTCCGTCCAATGCAGAAATGAATTGATCCGGTGATAGTCCTGCTCGTTTAGTACTCCAGCAAACCGATCCACCATCTTTACATCTATCTCCCCACAAGAGTACGGGTCATCTGCGATTGCTTTCCCTTGACTATCAGGGCTCAATCCGCAGGCCTTCTTTGTTCTTAGGAGCTGCATCCTTTCCTTCAATCCCTGTATCCGGGGATCATGTTTGGAACGCCTCTCCCAGGCCTTCCACGACCTTTCCCAAAATTGGACCAACAACAGTGCAGAAATAGGTTCCGCTACCTCAGAAGGATGTTCCTCCTCCTCTTCACCCTCTTCTTTCTCCTCTTCCTCCTTTTCCCCGTCTTCCTCCTCTTCCGAGTCCATCGTCCAGTTCTTCCATTTGTCTCGATCTTCCCGTACATAGAAGATTCCAATCCTTCGAAATTGTCCGGTGTTTTGGTAGACTGGTAGTAGCAGTAATCCACAAACCTCAAGAGTAACAAAGTCTCTCAATCCGACCTCAAAGGGGGCGAAGTGAACGGTGACGGACCGTACCATATTCTCCATATCCACTCCGTCCCACACAACTCTGGCTTTGACTCTGGTGGCGAACTTCTCGGTTCGCTGTTGGTCAGGAAAGAAATCGATCTCCCAGTCATAGCTAGTGTCTCCTTTCCTGACAAACGTCGCCTTGGTCAATGGACCCCGAAATCGTATCGTGCCACCGGTCACGGAGCCAAAGGGCTGAGATGACATTGCTGGTTTCATGTCGACCGCAAGTATCTCCACCAATCCCCCGCAGTGTTCGTTGATGGTCATCATTAAACCACCCTCTAACGAAGCCCAGGACCAGGAGGGGGCCGTATTTAGTGTTCGCCGCGTAAATGGCTCACGAACCTCCCATAGAAGACCGCTGCGAAGTCGATATGCCCATATTCCAGCGAAATGGCTGCTGCCGTCCCAGATCCTGCCTAAGTCCTCTGCTAACCCTGCAACGGCGACGAGTTTATCCGCCTGGTTGGTCAACTTCTTGAATGAGTATTCGTTAATTAATTCAAACCATGTGTCCATAAGCCCTGGGTCGGTTTTGGTCTCCAAGTCTTGCCAGTATTTGTGTTGTTTCAGAATCGCCTCGTTCCAGTTTACAGGTCTCGATTAAGGGAAAATCTCGCCGACTTGGAGTTCAGAACAATCCCAGTGTACCTCATCCTGCCCAGAAACGAGCAAACGCGTAGACAGGAGCCGCTCCTGAACCACCCAGCCCCTAGTGAATAGAATGAGACCGTGCCCCGGAGGGTACTCGAAGTGGGATCCCGCAATCCTCTCTTGGTTGCCTGACCCAACCGTTATCCGGCAAGGCACACCTGATAGTGACCGGTAGAAGAGACCACCGGTGCTGTCGGGCAATGCCCCGGCAGCGAGGTTAAGATACGAGTTTCGATATACTCGATGCATCTTGCTTGATTCCTCGGCCCAGTCCTCAGCTGAGTCTTGAACGATGCAAAGTGAGTCGATCCAAAGGAATGATATCCCTAGTCGTCGAGTTACCTCAATCGCATCTCTGAATGTCTTTGGCATCTCATGAAGTGCAATGCCGTTCAGGAACCAGGAGTAATTTTCTTTAAGAAGACGAATGGGCTTGACTCCTCCCCAGCAGTGACTCAATGTCATATATTCGTCCAAGTCGTCTCCGATGGTGTCGCATAGCATTACCGCATCGGCACCAATCTCTCCTACCCGAAGGAATCGCTTCGGCCGTTGTTCAACTGGAATATCTTTCATTCGAATACGGCGAGCGCGACAAGTAGCATGATTGCGCGAACAGTTATCGATCCAACTGTGTACTTGGTCCCAGCCGTCATCTGTTTTGGCGTCGATTAGACGAGGAAAGTTCGGGACTAGTAGCAAGATTAGTATGACATATTAGTTACTCAATGCTCGGGATATGATTTGGGATAGATGAACCAGAGGGGATTACTTAGGTCTGCCTGGAAGTTTAGGGTGAGGCGACCAAGGGGCACCCTCTTGTCGTCCAGGATGTCAATTTCGACGCCTATATCGGGATACCAACCCGTCCTTGCTACCAGAGGTTCTTCGCTTTCCGCGCTGATATTCTTCTCGGTGGCTCTCACAAGCAAATTGCAAACATGACATCCGCGAGCCGCCGAGTCCACAAGTTCTGCATGACTGTAGAACCTGTGCTCTGCGACCGGTTTCCCAGCTGGGATATTTCTAGTGATCGTGTCGCATCTCGAGCACAGGCGATTCAGGGCCAGTGGAATTTCCGGTGACACTGGCGTTGATGACGACGATGTTGACTTCGAGAACCTATTTTGGGAAAGGACTGTTTCCCTCCCATCCTCTTCGTCCCTTTGGGGTTCTCTTTCGGGCACGAGGGCGGCTGAGTCAACTAAGTTCGTAAGACGGCCGTTGTTCGACTAGGTAGCGGCAGAGACGATCGGGTCACTGTTTACCTAAGGGATTGACTTGTGGAGCCTTGTAGAGCTTAGGAAGATGCTTCACTGAAGTTCACTCCTTGGGTGTGGTGTTCGAACTGACCTGATGGGTTCCATTGAGATTTGGGATTACCGGTAGGCAGCGAAACCCCGCTCCAGGCTACCCGCCCCTGAACGGCAGTTGCACGTCCGCCGGGCTTACATACTGCTGAATGGTCGCCTTGTTGTTCTGCCCAGGTGAATGGTTCTGGTGCCTCGGATTGGTCTCCCACTTCAAGTTGGCCAAGCAAGTGTTCAATAGTCGTACATTGCATACCTTAGGCCAAATCCTCTGTAGGACGCCATGCAGCCGCTCCACATCTCTCTTTCTTCCAATACCAAGCAAACCTGAAGGTCTGAAAAGCAGTGATAGGATCTGGACATCTGGTCGTAGTGTGGGTTGTAGGAGTGAAGGTTGAAAACCTGAAGCCAAGTCCTCGCTGCCTCTCTGGTGACCATTGAAATGAATACAGAGGTTTCTCCCAGTCTTCGTTCCTTCCTGACAGAGGTGTGGGCAGGTACAGGAAGATCCCGACGGTCCAGACCAAGGCACAGTTGCTCCTTCCACTCTTCAGGTCCTACCTACCTGACTTCTCAAGTCTTCGTAATGGCGGCTGCCCATAATGATATATGGCTTCTTAGTAGAGCCGGTCAAACACCCTTAAGGCGTTGACCCTGCTGAGTCACTGACCTTTACCCAGGACGCAGTGACTCCTGTCGAGAACGCCGGCGTCAAATTATCAAACTTGAGTCGATCTGGCAGATTACGAAGCATGTGTGCAATGAGAGACCAAGTCCCGTGTCTGAAGCGCGTTCTTGCCGAGCAAACTAACTGGGTTGGGCTGGTGAAGCCAGCAGGGTGAGACGAGTCGGACTAGGTATTGGTAGCATGGCTCTTTGAAGAGATCTTGCCTTGACTGCTCATCGATTGCGCGATGTCCTTGCCAGATTGGCACATTGATAACCTAATCTGCCGGGTGTCCTGTTACATGAGGCCGGGGTCTCGGACGGGAAGAGGCCTGTGCAAGCGGGAGGAGGACCATGTTCCATCAGCTTGAATTCGAAGATAAGGAGAAGCCGATGAGCACGGCGGATAACACACACCGAACACTCCTCATGAGATTTCGGTAGTTGGTCAGTAACCGTCAAGTAGGGTTAAAGAGTTCAAGGCGTTAAATACAAATGATGGCATTGCTTCTCTGCCTTCAACTCTGGAAGTTGAGGTCTCTCCGCCGACTCTTGATTCTCGTCCGACTTACCAGCCTGAGATTACACAAACGGCACCCCTCAAACCTTGTTGACTGATCAGTCACGATTCAACCTACCCCAGAGAAACAAGCAGCAACGCGAGAATCACCATCACAGCAACCATGCCCCCCTCCCTACACCCACTGATCGACAACGGCCTCACCAAAGGCTCCCCCTCCGAGTCCTTCCCCGGCGGCACACTGCACTGCCTCTGCCCCAGTTCCAGTTCCAACTCCCCAGTCGAAATAACCCTCTCCAGCAACGTCTCCCACAACCACTTCTGCGGGTGCTCCAAATGCTGGAAACCGTCCGGGTCCCTCTTCTCCCTCGTCGGCGTGATCCCCAAAACCCACCTCTCTGTCACAGCCAACGGCCACAAACTGGCAGTAATCGACAACAGCGCCGCCATTTTGCGCTACGCGTGCAAAGACTGCGGGACACACATGTACGGACGCATCGAGAAGGAACATCCCTTCTACGGGCTCGACTTTGTGCATGTTGAATTGTCGGACCAGAAGGGATGGCAGGAACCGCAGTTTGCTGCGTTTGTGTCGTCTATTATCGAGCAGGGGTTTGATCCCAGGGGTATGGATGAGGTGCGGGCTAGGTTTAAGAGTCTTGGGTTGGAGACGTATGATGCGCTTTCGCCGCCTCTTATGGATGCGATTGCTACCTGGACGGCGAAGAGGGCTGGGAAGTTGTCGCTATGAGGATCTTGAGCGGAGTGGAATCAGGGTCGGGAGAGGTGATGCTGGATCTGGGCAAGCATGGGGGTTCAGGAGTCACTATGGGGCCAGTATCGGGCTTGATTCCTGTATATGGTGACTCTGTATCGAGAATAATCAAAGCTGAAAGAATTAATGTTAGGCTTCACGCAGTAGTGTCCATGGGGCTGCAATGATGTTGAGTGACAGAGTACACGCAGAGGACAATTGGCGATACCTATCGGCGCTACATTTCTGGCACTAATGTAGTCGCGTGTAAATGCCCACGGAAGACATCAACCAGGGACATGGAAGTTGGAAGTAAGTGTAGGACTGACAAGCAAATGTAACAGAATCGATGGCTGATCATCTTTTGAAATCAGCCTGACAATGCGCCCCTTTTTGGACTTGGACGCCACAACGCCATGACAAAACTTTGTGGAAGGAAAATCCACTCCCTACAACGCCTAAACTTGCTCCACAAAGGCATCATTTGCGGTGATGCCCACCTTGGCGAGGTTGGCTGCCATATGCTCTCCTTGCTTGTGGCTTCTTATCCCGACTCAGGCTTGCTGACAGCGTGATATCGACCCTAGGCGGCGTGGCGAAACCAAAGCTCTGTGAATCAGGTTAGCTTGCCTACGTTGGAGCAGCTTGGACTTGGAGTTTCTCACCTTCGCCACCTTGGCCAAATCAAGCTTGTGGATGTCAAACACGCTCCGCAGACTGTGGGATGCGTAGGCGTGGAGGTAGGATCGGAACCCGTCCTTGGCGCTTTGGTTCAGGTAGTAGTTGCTCCCAATGAGTTTCTCCAACTGAGACTGCACATTGAGGATTTTGTTCTTGGGGAAGTCGTATTCCACCACCGGGACCTTGGCAGCCTTCAGATGGGCGAGAAAGCCAAGCTCACTGGGCTGCAAGAAGAGCAGCGACCGACCCTTGGAATTGTTGCCCCGCGCTGTCCGGCCGACACGGTGGATGTAGTCGCGGGGATCGTCCGGTGGATCGAATTGGACAATCCAGTCGACTGCCGGAATATCAAGACCCCGAGCCGCGACATCAGTGCAGATAAGCGTGCCCTGCTTGGCGTTGCAGAATTCGAAGAAGGTGTTGGTTCTCTTTTGCTGCTTCTGCTTTCCGTGGAGGTCGAGAACCTGCAGATCAATGTACTGCAGAAGCTCGCTGTAGTACTTGACCGAGTTGCAGGACGAGAAAAAGACGATGACCTTCTTTTTGGCCATCTTTTTCAGGAACGAGAAGAGCAGAAGGAAGCGCTTATCAGCCTCCACAACAACATATCCCTGGTCCAGCCCTTCCACCGTGCTGTGTTGCTTCCCTTCGTCAACGTTGATGTAGAGAGGTCCTGGCCGAAGAGAGATTCTTGCTAGGTCCTCGACCTTTGTTGTCTGGGTAGCCGAAAAGAGCATCGTCTGCCGGTTTTCCTTGGGGAGGATCTTTACGATTTGGCGCATTTCATCCTCAAAACCAACCTCCAGAATCCGGTCGGCCTCGTCGATAATCAGGGACTTCAAATTCTTGAAGACGAATGGTGTTGATTGGAGATCTAGGGAACATAATGTCAGAGTCCGTCACACGCAGCAATCACGAGTAGTAGAACGAAGAACGTACGGTCAAGCAGTCTCCCGGGTGTGGCAATGAGGAGGTTAACGCCCTTCCCAAGCTTCTCGGCCTCGGCCCTTCTGTTAGCTCCTCCAATGACAACTCCATCTGGACAATCCGTCAGCTTGATTTCTAGGCGCTTTTGCGTTGGCCAAAAAGAAGTTAACTGAGCCCTTACAAGTCTGCGAGTGGTTTTTCATCAACTCCCGCGCAACCCCAAAAATCTGCAGCGCCAGTTCGCGCGTCGGGGTGACGACAATAGCACCAGTTCCGTTTCTCGGCTTGAAGCGGAGGGCACTGAGCATCTCAACGACGGGGATGAGAAAGGCAAGTGTCTTTCCAGACCCAGTCTTGGCTGCCCCCAGCACGTCTTTGCCCGCAAGGAGAGGAGGTATGCCGCGCCGCTGGATTTCGGTCATCTTTGTGAAGCCCATCTCTGCAATGGCGCTCATTGTCTTCTCGGAGAGGTTCAGCTCAGAAAACGCCTCGGCGTCGGTCGAAACGGGGGGCGGGAGCAGCGCGCCATCGTTTTTCGGTATCTCATCTAGATCTGCCGACTCGTCCCTGTCGTTCGAGTTCTCCTCGCGTCTTCCATTGTCCACTTCTGCGGCATCCTCATCAAGATCCTCCTCGTGCGTGCTTTCTGCGCTATCGCTGGCGCTTCCAGCATCGCTATCGCTTTCAGCATCGCTTGTGTCGGGTGTCGGATCGCTCTTTAACTTTTTCACCTTCGAAGCAGAGGCGGAGGATTCAGAGCTGACGCCCTTGGCGTCCTTGAATTTCCTCTTTTTGCTGAGATCGGAAGCCATGATCACGTTGCAGCTCGTACCCCAGTCGCAAGTCTTGGACAATGTTCTCGTTGTGGTGTCTGGAATTTTTTTATCGTCGAATCTTATCGAGGACTGGAGGGCAGATAGCGAGTGGGGGACCAATCGTCCTGACTCCCGCAGCAGTCAGGACCCGCACACCGCAGTTCCTGGAATCATGGCATCTCCATGCATCGCCCGGCGGGGGCGGGCGCTCTGGGGCTCGGAAGGGGTTTTGCCGTGTTCCGTTTCAAAGTGGAGCATCCGGTCGGGCCAACGGCGGGGTAGCTTGATTACATAATGTGAAGTCCCCTCGGCCGAAAATCGGCCGCTTCGGTTACGAGCTTGCCCGACACCCTTAACCTTCAAGTCCTCTATTGTACATACAACCCTGAGAACTCGGAACTGCACCCCACACTTTCGGTGACCAGGTGAATCGTCTACTTGGATTCTTGCTCGCTTCCAGCTGTACATTCACTCACGACGTTTGCGGCGCGTAGCGTCTCGGAAAAGTGTGCTGGACTGGCCACCCCAAGATGCTCTGTTAGTCTGTCCATCGCCCTCTCACCAAGCTGTCTCCGCGTTCTGCTTTCAAAGCCTTTTCTTCGCCATCTTGACTTCGCCCACCGTCTCGCACCTCGCATCCCAATCTGCGGTACTCATTAATTAAATATATTGCTCCCGACGCACGGTGCCTCGGGGTTCTCTATAGTCCTGGGTCTTGGTTCCCGACTATTGAGGTGATCAATTTCCAGCCGCGTCTGACGTTTCACCAAGGTAGGCAGCTCATTTGGCTTGGGCTGAGCATACCTTGACCTATTCTCCAATGTATTGACCGAAGACATCTTTGAACGACGCGGTCAGCATTCATGTCACTCATCTCGAAGCTCTGCCAAGTCAGTGGACTTAGTTTTCGAGAGGCATCTCCCTCTCTCGCGAAACTGAAAACTGCCGGAGCTAAAAATAGACGCGCGATTCCTCATGGTTACATCTTCCCAGAGATCAATTGCTTGGGTTTCGTTTCCACAGATCGGTTGAAACCTTCTGTCACGATGTGAGCTCAGCGACCTCGGACCGTCTACAGCTTGAGCGACTTCCGGAATGCGGCACCGTGGGTGATTGAACGAGGAACGGCGAGCACCAAAGGTGTCCGACATAACTGCTTACCTAACGTTCCGGTCAGCTGGGCAGGCCAAGCTACTCCATCTTCTTGGACAGCATCCTGGGAGTTCACCATGCACTACGCTTAAACTGCTGAGAGGCTTCAACCTGGGATGTGTCCTGCGTGGAATCGGCATCGTCTTACCCCATTGGAGCTGCGTCCAGGCATCGGAGCATGATTTTGTTCCCTTCCTGCAACCTAATGGCATCCTCGGGGGCGCAGACACGGCTCAGGCCGGCCCATGTAGCATCGTGGGCATCACAAGTCCGCCTTCATTGGCCGGCACCGGATGGCAAGACGGCAGGTGCTTGCAAGGTTGTCTCTGGGGAAGGATTCAGAAGATGGAAGCTGCCTCTTTCTTGGGCCAGCCTACAATTTCCGACGTCCCTACCTTCCTACGACGGCAAGTCGACGTCACACTTTAGCGACGCCCAGAGGGATGGGTCGACACCGAGCACTTGCCCCATGCCTCATCGCGAGTGTCGTCCTGACTCAGCTGCATCGGCAGCTGCTCCGGCAGCTAAGGTAGGAAGGTGTAAGGGAGCACCGGGATCGTAGTATAAAAGGGGCGTTCGTTTTCTTCTGGCTAGGCCCGAAGATCGACAGCAGCAGTCCCAGAGCTCGAACATACCTGGTAGCACCAAGACACCTGAGCTTGTGCATCCGATACACCATCCCTTCCGGAAGTCCTTCAACGATGAAGCCTATCGCTCTTCTTTCCCTCGTCCTCGGCGGCGTTGTTGCTCTTGAGGCCAGTGGAGTCGATGGCGGCGCACAGGGCTTGAGCAGGCGGACTGGAAGGCCTATCAAGTTCTCCGGCCGTGATGTTCCGCATGCGATGAACAAACTTGCTGACGCACCATCCGGGTTCACCATCTCGACCGTGGAGCCCACGGAATTCCGCTCCAAGGCAGCACTCAACAAGGTGCCGGTCGAATTCATCGAGCCCAGTTTGAGGCGTCGGCGCGAGAGCTTCAAAGTCCTCCAGAAGCTGCGTCGGCAAGTCTTGGTCAGCGACTTCTTTGAGTGCACAAACCCAGTAAGCCACCCTTGCAACAGTCATGACAATTGAAGTCCAGAACCGCTCACCAAACCCCTCCCTCAACAGAGCCGCAGGCCCGCTACAGCAGACTGCGATGTCATCATCAACCAGCTCCTCTCAGAGAGCCAGGAGTTCATTGTCGACGCCAACGCCTGCCTCGTCTTCTCGTTCAGGACGTGCCAAGGATTCTTCTGCTCGCTCTGCCAAACGCTGAGCACCACATCCGACTTCATTGGCAGCCAACTTGACACGGTCGATGCGCTTTGTGTCGAGAATGGCCAGGCTGGTACCATTGTTGGCGAGGACCCGCCGCAGTGGGATGCTGGTTTCACCTTCGCGGGAGCCCCCTTGCCAACATTTGATGTCTGCTGATAGCAAAGGGTTTTGCGGCGATGGCGCCCCAAGGCGGCGGCTGAATAATAGCTTGGGAATGTTCAGGTCTAGCGGTTGGGTCACTTGACCTGGTCATGCATCATATTCTGTTTGCAATTTTGCATGAGAGATTTGGGTCAAAGGTCGAGGTTGTCAGGGAGTCATGATCGTCAGGAGATGAAGCGCAGGGCCATAGTGCCCACAGCAGTCGTTTCTGATGCTCACATTACCTAGGTATTAACAGAGTTATTACCCATATGATCGTGCAGCGTCTGTGAGAGCAGTGTAAGGCCTAAATTGCTTCATTTATCCGTTATCGCTGCTTGATGTTATCGCTATCGTTATCGCTATCGCGCTTCACGATTCCACACAGCTTTCCCTCACAGGCCAAACTGAGAAATTCCAACACATTTAGTTGTTAACAAGCTCAACTTAGCCCTGCAAACAGAGTGCTTTCTTGTCCACAACCTTTTTCTCCTTGGAAAGATTGGGCTTCCTCGGCTTCGTACTGTACAGTTTCTCAACTCAATTCATTGAGCTGCTCTCTCATGCCATGTCAGCAGTTCAGTGGGGTAGTCTCCAGCCATTGCCCCCACAAACGCCCGAGACCCCGCCATCGGGTGGAGGTTCAAAGTTCAAACCCGCAGAAATGGAACCGCCCCATCTCGCCAATGCCCAAATCCCGTGGTAAGAAAGGACGAGAGATTCTAACAAGTCGAATACGGTAGTTAAGGCTTTCCTTCCAGCCAGCATTAGGTTTCTGTGAGTTAAAGCGGCTTGCCTCAGGCGGGTTACCGACAGTCCTAACCCCCACTGAACTGTTGTGGCTGTCACAGGGCTGGGCGCCCGTCGACAAAAGCCAAGATGCGGATGGGGACAAAGTTTACGACATGAAAATGCAGCCTTCCTTTCACCCAGGGGCATGCATGCGAGCGACTGGTCAGCTGGGTCCCTTGGCACTTGCCGACCGCGCGGAGATATGGGGTTTGGGATCACTGCCGAGCCTTTCGATGTTGCTGCACGCCTTCCGGTTTCAGCCGGCATTGCTATTAAGGTATTTGTACCTTCGTTAAACGGTAGGAGAGTTGCACAAACCGTCCGCAGGTCTCGCTGCTAACTGGATCTCAGCTACACGGGAGCTATAGGCTGGTTGCTTCGTCGAGTGGCGAGTTCGCATTTTCATTAGTTCGGGGAAAGGCCCCTACGCAGAAGAACCGCATCAATCACGTCACCCGTGTCTCTGGAACAATGACAGGAACACAGCGGCTCGAAGATGGCGGTCTGTGAAAAATGCCACACAACGCTGAGAATCCGCTGGACATGGCCATGTGGCCTGAAGAAAAAGACATCTCCTCCCTCTCGGTCCCCACCATGCCTGGGGCATTGGCATTACCCCCCCTTGCCCTGCCCTGTTCACCACCTGGCTGGGCTGTAACTGTTAGGGCCTAGAAGGCCTGAAGCTGTTGCCCGTAGCCAGTATGGAGTAGCCACCGCATGCTAAAAATGCGGGTCCAGCATACCGCCCCTTGCCCGGCCGAGATCCCGCCCTAGGAATTCCGATGCAGCGGGAAAGTCGTGCGGCCGTTCAGTAAAGTGCGAAACTACGAATCGAACCTTAGCTTCTCTGCTGGTGGCTGCCTCCACAGGTCGACATCACCCAAGATCGTCTCCGCCCTGAAACTGCGTGCACCATTTCACTTGCGCACCGTCGACCCTCGACTCGAGTGACGTCGAATCCGGAAGGCGGCCATAGCACCAAAGAAGCACTGCTTGGCCAGCGGCAAAAATTCAAACCCCCACGAACTCTCACGCGATCAACCACTGCCGGAATCTTCCACGCCGGCAACCCCAAAACCGGCCGCCGCTTCAGACCCAATTCGGCTGCTACATGTCTCGGCTATCCATTCTGCCCTCGTCCACCTCCAGATCGTTGATACAACGGCTGTCACGCAGTAAAGATGGCCCCAAAGACTAACGGCGTCGGCATCCAGCCCGAGGACACGCGCATCTGCGTTGTCATGGTTGGCCTGCCGGCCCGAGGCAAAAGCTACATTGCGCAGAGAGGTAAAACCAATTCGCCCCGCTGTATCACTCTAGGATATGCTAACCATCTCTTATCTGCAGCCCAGCGCTACCTGAAGTGGCTGTCGATCCCAGCGGCGACCTTTAATGTGGGAAACTATCGCCGCTGCGATGCGCCTCATCCGTCGGCCGACTTCTTCGACACCAACAACGCCGAGGGCGAGCGAAAGCGCCGTGCAGCCGCCGAAGCCGCAGTGTCGGACATGTTGAAGTGGTTCAAGAGCGGCGGCGTCGTGGGCATTTTGGACGCGACCAACAGCACAAAGGAGCGCCGCAAGTGGGTGCTCGACCGCATTGGCAGCGAGGGCATCGAGGTCCTGTTTGTCGAGTCCAAATGTGACGACGAGGAACTCATCATGGCCAACATCCGCGATGTTAAGACCACCAGCCCGGATTACGTCGGTCAGGACCCTGAGGAGGCAGCGCGGGACTTCCGCAACCGCATTCGGAACTACGAGAAGGTCTACAAGTCCATCAACGAGGACGGCGACGAGGATCATTTGACCTACCTCAAGATCATGAACGTCGGCAAGCAGGTCTTTATCAATCGCATCAAGGACTATCTGCAGAGCCGCGTTGTCTACTACCTTATGAACCTGCACATCCGCCCGCGCTCTGTGTGGCTCTCTCGGGTAAGATCGGAGATTGAGTGGGAAGCAGTTTTTCGCATCAGATTTGCTAACACTTCATTTAGCACGGCGAGTCTATGCTCAACCTCGAAGGTCGCATCGGCGGAGATTCCCCGCTCTCGCACCGCGGCGAAGAGTATGCGTGTAAGCTCCCAGAGCTCGTCCTCGAGTCTGTCGGTGTAAGTGCCAAAGAAACCTTGCCCTGGTTGCGTGTGCCAAGCCGGGACACGACTCTGACCCACCCAGTCCCCGCCCATCCTCGTTGGCTCTGCGTTTCACGTGTCGGATGCTCCAGGCTTGCAGACTCTACATTTTTTGGCTTTGCTAACATTCTATCGCAGAGCGACCGCCCGTTGACGGTCTGGACATCGACCTTAAAACGGACCATTGCCACGGCGCGCCACCTGCCCAAGCATTACAACCAGCTGCAGTGGAAGGCACTGGACGAGCTCGACGCTGGCGTGTGCGATGGCATGACATACCAGGAGATCGCCGACATGTACCCAGAGGACTTCCAGGCGCGCGACGAGGATAAGTACAACTACCGATACCGCGGCGGCGAGAGCTACCGCGACGTGGTGATTCGGCTGGAGCCCATCATCATGGAGCTGGAGCGCAGCGAGGACATTCTCATCATCTCGCACCAGGCCGTGATCCGGTGCATCTATGCCTACTTTATGCAGAAGTCGCAGGAGGAGAGCCCCTGGGTCCCCGTGCCCCTGCATACCCTCATGAAGCTGACCCCGCGGGCCTACGGCACCGAGGTGCAGACATACCGTGCTAACATTAAGGCTGTCAGCACCTGGCGTGGCAAGGGCAGCACGGCTAAACATGAGGATCCCACCCCGGAGGGTGGCATTTGAGTTGCACGCTGTTGCATACTGCTATGCTCGGTTTCAGGGTTTGGGGATGGGGAATGGGGAATGGGTTTTTTCTTTTCTACTATACATGGGCTCGGTGCAAAAAGGGAAAAGGTTACTAGGTAGCATGGTTTCCGATGCGGTTGTGGTTGCCGGCGCTTCGCCAAACGACAACCACGCTGTTGGGAGCAACATAAACAGATGATTGGGCAATGGGCACTCGAGGGGGGCTGATGGGTTGCGGAGCTCAAAGCGGCAGGCAACCGACTGTCCTACTTCCCTCCGTTGGTCCAACATTCATAAGAATCCGGAGCGAATTATTAGATTCGTTAAGAATACTAAGCTGCGGATTTTTTTTCTGATGCCTCTTCCCCGCAGTGGTGCAGTGTCTACCATCATCAAGTCTCTGAATGTGACTTGCTCGATTTCCTTCTTAAGTTGAACTTCCCAGCTCATTGTTCTCAACATTACTCTCCATATTTTTCTACCTTCACTGACCGGTTCAAGACTTTACACTCATGGCTCCCAAGATCTCAAGCTCCAGCGACTTGCAGTCCCTAGCGGAAGAGTTCGAGGTTGAGAATGGAGCCCACAAATTCAAACGCACCGTCTTTGCCGCGCTCGACGACGACGATGTCGCATACTGGGGCGCAAAAGAAGGCATCCGCAAATACTTCATCTCCCCCGAAGAATTTGAAGCAACCCTCCAGCCAATCCCAGATGACTGGATGTTCCCAGATCTCACGGATGATCTTGCCAAGGAGATCACCATCGCGGACACCGACGACGGCAGTGTCATCGCCAGCGAGGACTTGTTCATCAAGCGCCCCAAGCTCAGCGCATACGACCCGGAAGAGGTAGGCAGGTACCTGCCTTCAGCACCAAGAATGCTGCTTGAAGAGATTCATATCCTCGAGACCTTGTCCAAAAACCCGCATCCAAATATCGTACGCTACCACGGTGCCCGTGTCCGTCGCGGTCGGGTAACAGGCATCCTCCTCTCCCGGCACAGCACTACCCTCGATTCCATCGAGAACAACAAACCCCTCAAGGAGTCCCTAGACCGGAACAGAATAACGACCGATCTTGAATCCGCCGTCGCGCATTTACATGCGCTGGGGCTTGCGCATAACGATATCAACCCGACTAATATCCTCATCGGCAGGGATAAGGAGGCTGTGTTGGCGGACTTTGGATCGTGCCAGCCGGTGGGGAAAGGGTTGATGTTTTCGAGGGGAACGCCCGGGTGGATGGATGAGGGGAGTAATTATGAGACGTCGGAGATGAGGCATGATTTGGTTGGGTTGAGGAAGGTCGGGGAGTGGATGGAGAATGTGTGGGAAGGGAAAAAGACGGGGACGGGGTCGTATCCGCTGGAAGGGTTGCCGAGGGAGTTTTTGGAGGCGAGAGGGCTTGCTTAGGTGACAGGTGTGGATGTTCCGAGTCATCATGATAGAGGGTGGATAGTGCCTTGAGACCGGTTGGAGGCGGAGGTTGATGTGAGGCAGGACTGAGGAATGGCTTTCTATTGTTGACGCGGACTCGAGATGAACGACTACGGCGAATTCTCCGTCGCCGTGGACAAGGCGAACATGGTCTGTGGACGAGAGAATGCGAGGGGGTATAGCGTGCAAAAAAAGACATAAACCGGCATAAAGCTCAGGCGGGGGTCACGGTTTCATAGAACAGTTCTCCAAGCTGGGTCGGAGGGGCTTTTCCTCGAACCGAACTCGAACCGGGAACCTCCCGCCCTACGAAACCGTGCACAACGATTTCATAGTTAGCTGAAATATCCACTCGGCCACTACAGAGTCAAACTTGCTTGATCTCGGACGAAACGATGGCTATATACTCTCCTCGCTGCCACATCCTCCGAGCTCCTGACCCCTGGGTTGTGTTGCCTGGGTTTGATCATCTAGGTATCTAGCATTTGGATATACCCGAGGATCAGAGATGGCGAGTTGTAGATGATACCTTAGTGGCTGGAGACTACAAAAAGAACAGTAAAGGCAACGGATTGTAGAATGCTGGCACCTGGCAGCAATACTAGGTAGGATAGTACCCTAGCTCAGGCATTCTCGGCCACACAACGGCTCTCCGATGCGAGAGACGAAGATATGATCACCGCAGTGCAGAGTATAGGCGCCTTGATCTTTTATGTGTACATACCACTTGAGATTTGTCTATTCTTCGTGTTACTAATCTATCACTTAGGTGACGAAACAGGTCTGCCAAAAGACTCAACTCTTCTACGAAACAGGTGCCCGAACACCAAAACAGAAAACATCCCTAACTTAGGAGACAACTGGAAAACAAACCAAGGACACCAGAAACCATCAAATCCAACTTGAACTCCAAGACAGCATTCCCAACCTAACCACGTCCTCACCCAGTCACCCCCTCCAAAACTACTCACGCCCCAGCAACAGCCAACACAGCCTTGCTCCTCTTAACCACCTTGCCCGCTAGCTCCGTCAACGACGAGCTCCCCAACAAATCAAAAATACTCATCTCAATCTGCGCCCTCGGCACCAGCCAATTCCGCAACTCCACCGCCACAAGCGAGTCAACCCCGTACCTAGTGAGCGGCTGCGCCGGATCAATCTCATCCACCGGAATCACAAACATCTCGGCCAGCTTATTCACCACCGCGCGCTCCACCAACCCGGCCGCCTCATCCGACGAACTAGCGCCCGCCATCTGCTCGTGCAAACTCGCCTCCCTTCTAACCCCGCCCTTGCCGCCGGCGGTTTGTTTACCAGCGCTCCCCGCTGGCCTGCGCAGCCCAGCAAATCTTGGTTCAGCAGTCCCCAACGACCCGCCGGTGATACCAGCAGCGACCTGCGCGGTACGAACCGGCCTGCGCGGGGTACGGATCGCGTAGTCAACCAGCGCCAACACCTCGGACTCTTCGAGCGGGCGATGGCCGGATTTGATCAGCCTTTCCTTAACCCCGTCCGTCTCAGCGACGAAACCGACCGAGTTAACAATGCCCAGATCAATAGACACAGCCGGCAATCCCTGCGCAGCGCGGTGTCGGGCGAGCGCGTCCTGGTACGTCCCGCCCGCGGCGTAGTTGGATTGCGACGTGCTGCCGAGGACGCCGCTGGCTGACGACAAGAGGATGAAGAAATCTATCTCGTCCGGGTTGTGGAATAGAGTATCCAGGTTGCGTGTGCCGTCGAGCTTCGGGTTCATGGCGCGCAGCCATTGGGGGTATGTCATGCGCTCGAGGATGGAGTCGTCCAGCACCATGCCGCCGTGCACCACGCCGCGGATGGGAGGGAGGCCGGCGGCGCGGCACTCGGCGAGGACGGACTGGAGCTGGGCCATGTTGCCCACGTCGCAGTTCTTGACGAGCACGCTGGCGCCTGTCGCGGCGAGTTCCTTGCCGATTTTGGTTGTGTCGGCGCGGGTGGCGGCGCTGCGCGAGACGAGGAGGAGGTTCTTGGCGCCGTGGTCGAGGAGGTACCACGCGATGGACTGGCCGATGCCGGTAAGGCCGCCGACGATTAGGTAGGTTGCGTCCGGGGAGAGGTCGGCGAGCTTGCGTTCAGGGGCGGTCTGGGAGGGGCATGTCAGCTTTAGCTGGTACTGTGCTTAAGATCTGCGCGCGCGGGGTTGCTCACCTTGACGACGTCGTCGGCACTCGGGATCAGAACAAGCTTACCAATGTGCTTGCCAGCCTGCATAGCACGGAAGGCGCGCGCAACATCTGCCAGCGGGTAGCTCACGACGGGCGAGATGTTGCGGATCGTCTTGGTCTCGAGCAGGCGGATGACCTCCTGCAGGATGCGCTGGATGACGCGGCCCTTGTTGTCTGCCAGCTGAACAACATCCACATGAATAAATGACAAGGCCCGTCTGAAGGGCTCCATCTCGAGGGACTTGTTGTGGTGGATATCCTTCTTGCCGATCTCGACGAACCGGCCATGGGGAGCCAGCACGTTCCAGCTCTCGTGCAGGAGCTTGCCGGCTAGCGAGTTGATGACAATGTCGACGCCCTTACGGCCGGTGGCATTGAGCACGTCCTCGGCAAAGGAGGGGTCGCGGCTGGAGAAGATGTGATCGTCGGCAAGACCGTACGTGTTCTTGAGGAAGTCGCGCTTCTCCTGGGAGCTGACCGTGGCGAACACCTCGAGACCGATCCACTGGCAGAGGATGATGCAGGCCTGGCCAACACCACCGGACGCCGCATGCACAAGAACCGTCTCACCAACCTCCGCGCGGCCGGCATCAAACAGCGAGAAATACGCCGTCACAAACACAATGACGAACGACGCCGCCGTCTCGTAGTCCATGTGGTCGGGAATCTTGGCAACCGAAGTCCATGGAACCCGGGCACGGTTGGCAAAGTGGCCATGGACTGTCAGCGCGCAGACGCGGTCGCCGACCTGGAGCCCCTGAGCCGCAGCCTTTGGCCCAACCCGGGTGATAACACCGGCGCACTCGACGCCCATCTCCTGCTTCTCGTTGAGCTGGCCCATGGCCGCCATGACGTCACGGAAGTTCAGCCCGAACGCCTTGGGCTCAATCTCAACCCAGTCCTCTGGCAGCGGAAGGCGGGCATCGGGATCGTCCCGGAAGATGATGCTATCCAAAAGCCCGGGCACGTCAACATGCATGCGCAGACTGCGGCCGGGCTGGATGAACTTTTGCATCTCGGGTTCCTTCTCGTCGCTGTTGTAAAAGTCCTCGTTCTCGACCGTGTCGGGGTGCATCCGCGGCACGAGGATTTTGGAGTCCCGCTCGGCGTATTCCGTGTCGAACGTCCCGCTCTCCTTGCTAAAGTCCAGTGCGGTCTGGAACACTTTTGTAATGGCATCTTGGCTGGCGGCAGTCCACGCCGAGCGGGCAGGGTCCAGATCGAGCGAGACGTAGCGTTTGCTGAGATCCTCGACGCGCGCGGTACGCAACAGACCGACGTGCAGTGCGTTCTCGGGCGTCGGCGCATCCACGGCTGAGCCCTTGGTTACCCACAGCAACCCCTTGCAGCTCGTCACGAGGGATTTAATGGCGGTGAAGCTCTGCTCATCAAACGCCTGCGGCGAGCCGTCCAGGCCGGACAGGAAAATGCAGACCTTGCCAGCGGCATTAAGGGTGGCAAGATCGGACAGCGTGGGCGTGACGCCAGTGGTGCGCACGATGCTCTCCATCAGGCTCTTGATCCATTCCGTCGGAGGAGGGTTGTCGCCATACACCAGCGTCACCTCGTGCTCAAACGCTTGCTTGCCGGCGGCGGGGATGGCCGTGGACAGGATGCAGCTCATGGCCTGGTGGGTTGTGTCCTCGCAGTCCCAGACATTGACGTCCAAGCCGGTGAAGCCAGTGCCCTTGAGAATCCTCTCCCACGACTCGAGCGGCATGTTGGGGCTGTACTTTCGCTCGGGCTCTTCGCTGAGCCACCAGCCGGGCACGTTGCCAAAGATCAGGTGCATGTCGGGGCTGTCGCGGGTCGTCTCGACCAGGATGAGCTTGCCGCCGTCCTTGAGCAGCCGGCGCACGTTGGTCATGGTGTTGTTCATGTTCTTGGTGGCGTGGAGGACCTGCGCGGCAATGATGATGTCGTAGGAGCCCAGCTGGAAGCCCTGCTTCTCGGGATCTTGCTCGATATCCAGAGTCGAGAAGCTGATCATGTCACCCCACGCAGCGAAGCGGTCCCGAGCAGACTGGAAGAAGCCGGCTGAAATATCCGTAAAATCGTAGTGCTCAAACTGGGCAACCGCAGCGCCTTCTTCACCTCCCAACGCCGTCAAGACGGGTATCGTGCAGCCACCAGTGCCGGCGCCAATCTCCAAGATCTTAGCACGGGGATTCTCAGCCGCAATCGCGCGAACAATCTCGCCAGCCTGCGCCGTGGACCGCGTAAAGTGCAGCAGATGCTGGTAGAACTTGTACAGCAGCTGTCCTTCCAGCATCAGCTCCAACGGCGCCACCTGCTTGCGCATGATGGGGACAAGGTTCTTGCCCATGCGAACAGCCAGTTCGCCATTGACGCTCGAGACCGCCACTCTGTCGTAGAGCATCTGCTTGACACCCTCAGACGAGTTCGCCCACCTGGAACTCTTGGGCGCGAGCTCGTTGTTGGCCGCCTGTTTCTCAAGCAACAGCATCCAGTCGTAGAAAGTCTTGTGGTACCACTCCAAGTTCGCAATATCCTCGTCGGTCAACTGATGCAGGGCATCGTGAACAAAGTGGTACGCGGCGCGCGCAAGATCTTGGGCAACAGCCTTCTCCTCGGACGGAGCCGACGTCTTGAGTGTCTCCCGGAGCGGCGACGGGTCGTTCAAACTGAAAGCCTCCTGCCAGTCGTTGATAAGGACGAGCTTCTCGCGGCCCTGGCTGTCCTCATCCTCGGCACGACCCACGCTTTGGAAGTGCATGCCCTCCAGCTCGATGACCGGGCTGCTGCTGCCGTCCTGCGCAGACTCAGACACAACCGCGGCATGGACATCAAACCCTTGTCTGTTGTACTGCAGAAGCGCCGAGTACTCCTTGAGCTGATGGCCGGCCTGGCTGCTAATGTCGGCCGAGATGTACAGCGACCGGATGGCTCGGGGGACCGCAGCGCCCACGGTCTTGCGGCCCTCAGGGGTCAGCGTCGGATAGGCCGCCTGGAAAACTGCATCCAGAGTGATGGGGTGAATGACGTGCGGCTGCTGGTAGTTGTACGGCATGGTAGCGGCCGAGTCGGCAATCTTGAAGGTCGTCACCGCCTTGTCGTCTGCCATGCGGATCTCGGCGAGATTCTGGAACGACGGGCCGTGGGCGACGCCAACGGCGTGCAGCGCCTTGAATAGGTCCCTGGGGTTCATCTTCTTGGGGTACGCCGCGCCAGCAGAACCGCCCCTCGCGACGTCCAGCGAGCTGGTGGATTTCAGGGCAAAAGACCCGGCGGGCTTCTGGCCGAATTCGACGGCAATCATGCCCTTGGCCGACTCAACCCACTCCTCTCCCTGTGACGGGGCAGAGTACACGTGAAATTGGCGCCAGTCCTGCACCAGAGACCGCTCGCTTGAAGGCTCGAGGAACAGCTGGACTTCTACGCCGTCGGCGTTCTCTGGGATGATCATTGCTTTTGAGATCTCGACATCTCGAAGCAGGTAGCCGGTGATGGGCTTGTCGCCGGATGAGTGCAGCTGCTTCATGGCTTCAATGGCCATGCAAATGTATCCCGAGCCGGGATACACGATGTTCGACTGGACAATATGGTCTCGCACCCAGGGCAATTCGGACGCCCTCAGGATGAGTCTCCAGATCGGCGAGTGGTCGCTCGTGCCAGGCATGCGCAAGCCCAGCAAATCATGCGGCGGGTGCGGACGGAAGCGGTGCTCCTGGCTCATGCGGGACTCGGCCCAGAACCTGGTCGAATGGTTCCAGGGGTACGACGGCAGGTTGGGAAGTGCCCGGAGACCAGCCTGACCCTGCGGGAAGTTGACCATGCCAACATCGACGGGATAACCCCTTTGCACGAGGAAACCAGCAAGGTTCTGCATCGTCAAAACAGCATGCTTGCCTCTCTCAAGACACGATCCGTAGGCAATGCCGAGCTTTTTCAGCGCCGGCTCGCTCAGCGACTGCCTCATCGGGCCGGCGAGAGCGCTGTGCGGGCCAATCTCGACCACGGCGTCAATGTTTTGTGACAGACCAGTCTCCTTCTCGGTGGCAACCATGCTGCGGAATGACTGCGCGAACAGAACGGGCTTGATCATGTTGTCAACCCAGTTCTCGGGGCCGAGCAGGTCGGCATTGTCGAGAATACCGCCGGTGACGGGAGACGAGTAGGTCACGCCCTCCTTGAAGGATCTGCTGCCTCGGCGCATGTACTGGTCAAGCGCGGCCCTGTACTTGGCCTCGAGCGGGAGCATGTAATGGGAGTGGAAGGCCGACTGGACCTTGAGCTTGCGCGCAAAGATGCTTTCCGCGGCGAACTTGCTCTCCAGCTCATCAATCCCACTCATGTCTCCGGAGAGTGTGACGCTGGAGGGGCTGTTGACACACGCCACGACGACTTTGCCGGAGGTGAGCGCATCAAGGTACGGCTGGACGCCCTCAACACCGAGCCCGACTGCCATCATGCCGCCGGTGGAAGTGGACTTTTCGATATGCTCGGCGTTAACGAGACCTCGGAAATAGGTCGAGGCAACCGCCTCCCTGAGGTCCAGCGCCCCAGCAGCAAAAGCAGCAGCGACCTCGCCGCTGGAGTGGCCGGTGACCGCAGTGGGAGTGATGCCCCAAGACTCAAGAAGCCGGACCAGAGCGAGCTGAATGACCGAAGACAGAGGCATGCTGAAGCGGACCTCGTTGACGCGGGAGGTCTTTTCGTCACGGCTCAGCTCAGCTAGTAAACCATAGTTAGCTAACACCGTCACAGCCAAAGAAGTAGGGTTACTCACTAATCAACGACCAATCAGCCCCAAACTCCCTCAGGTACCCATCACACTCCTCAAGCGTCTCCATAAACACCGGGTAAGTCCCCATAAGCTCCCGGCCCATAGCAAACCACTGCGCACCCTGCCCATTAAACACAAACCCCAGTCTCGGAACCACCGAGGACGCCTGAACGGGCTTGACCTCGCCTGCAGCCAGCACCTCAACAAGCTCCGGCACTGACTGAGCCGACATCGCCAGCGTCCAAGGAAACCTTGTCCTGCGCTGACCCAATGTATACGCCAAGGCATCAAACGGTGTGTCAGTGGCCTGCTTGAGATACTCAGCCAGATTCCCGGCCATGTTCTTGACCGTCTTTTCGTCGCGGGCGCTGAGGAGGATGAGCTTCCTCTGAGTCGTTTCCTCACGCTCCGCAGCAGCGGCGCCGTTCACGGCAGCAAGGGCTTGTTTGACGTAATGCTCGGCCTCTTCCAGGATGACGTGGGTGTTTGTGCCGCCGTAGCCGAAATTGTTGACGGATGCCCGCTTGATGGCCGAGGATGGCCAGGCTTCGAGCTTTTGCGGGACCTGGATACATGTATGGGTTAGTTACCGTCAGAGGAGTTGGAAGTGCAGTGGGATGCTTACCTTCAGTCTCAAGCCGTCAAAGTCGATGTCCGGATTGGGCTTCTCAAAGTTGATGCTCGGCGGCACCTGACCGTGCTCAAGCGCCTTGGACATCTTAATGACAGCCGCCAGACCAGACGCCGCTTCGGTATGTCCCAGATTGGTCTTGACAGAGGCAATATACACGGGCTTGTCCGCCGGACGGCCTTCACCGAGCGCGCGGCCGATAGCTGTAGCCTCGATGGGATCACCCGCCTTAGTACCCGTGCCGTGGGCTTCAACAACCGCGGTGTCCAAGGGATCAAGGCCAGCCTTTTCATAGCACATCTTGATCAGGGCCAGCTGGGCGTCTCCGTCGGGCGATGTGATGGTCGCCGTCTTGCCGTCTTGGTTCACGCCGGTCTCCCGAATCACCACCCGGATAGGATCGCCGTCGCGCAGGGCATCGTCTAGCCTCTTGACGATCAGCGTCGCCACGCCCTCGCCACGGCCGTAGCCCTGGACTCGGTGGTCAAAGGCGTAGCATTTGCCGTCGGGGCCGCAGGATCTGCGAAGTGGTTAGCTGGCTAACGCAACAATTCGATCAAGATGGATGTATATACCCAAGCGATGACAGGTTGGCAAAAAAGTCCGGATTCATGTTAATACACGCCCCCCCGACAATGGCACAGTCGGACTCGCCCAACCGCAGGCTCTGGCAAGCAAGATGCAGTCCCATCAGAGACGTAGAACACCCGGTGTCAACGGCGGTGCTGGGGCCCTTGAGGTCAAAGAAGTGCGAGATGCGGTTGGCAAGCATGGCGGCGTAGTTGCCTGTGACGAAGGCACGGGGCACCCGGAGAGGGTCTGTCAAGAGCCGGTCATGGTAGTCCTTGGTGAAGGTGCCAGAGTAGACTGATGTCTTGGATCCCACGAGCTTTTGGAGGGGGATGCCGGCTGCCTTCGGTCAATGCTAGCCCGGAGCGAAGGGGTTCGCACAGGTGGGGAAAATACATACCGCTTTCGAGCGCCTCAAAGGTCAGCTCGAGCTGCAGCCGGATTTGAGGGTCCATAGACTGTGATTCCGCTGTTAGCCATCGCTCACGCAGAATTAAAAGGCCAGGGGCAACCTACAGCAGCGACGTCGGCTGTAAAGTTAAAAAAGGAGGGATCAAACAGGCCGACATCCTCCTCGAGGAAATAACCTCCTTTGATGTAAGACTAGGATCTTTTGTCAGCCCCTTAACTCTCTCCACATAAACTTGAGCAACTGCCTACGTACCGTAGAGAACTTGTCTGCTTGCGGATGATGGAACGCCGCGCGGTTGAATCTTGTCTCTGGGATCTCGGACCAGGCACTCCGTCCCTGAGAAACAAACTCCCAAAGCTTATCCGGGTTGTTGACGCCGCCCGCGAAGCGGCATGCCATGCCGACTATGGCCAGGGGCATGGTAGCCGGCTTGCTACTATCGCCATTGGTGTACCCATTGGCATGGCTATGTCCATTGGTGGTGGTGGTTCCATTGCTGCCCGCCATGATTGCAGGTCTGGTCTGAGAATGAACGGAGTGGGTGCAATGCAAGGACGAGGCTGGCTTTGGGTGGGTGGTAGGTATGAGGTTAGGCTTCTGAGATGATGACACGATTGACGACGGGTGGTGATGGCGCATATAGATGCAAACTCAGGGTCTCTCTGATAGTAAACATAGCCCCAGCCGTTCGAGCCCGTTGTGGTTGTGGGGTTCACTCCGGCATCCCGAATCAGGGGCCCGCCAAGAGCCGGCCGGCATGGACCGGGGATCCACCCGGAGCTCTCGAAGCTCAAAACATGCGGAGCAAACTTCAAGGCCGTTGATGAATACGGTAAAGCGCCATGTTCTCGACTTCGGAACGCTGCAGTAAGACGGCCTATTAGCTTGCATTGCACATCCTCCAACCGGGCAATGAGCAGGCGCATCCGCCGAACGCCATACACCTTGCCGAGGCCAGTGAGGTGAGAGCTGAGTGAACCCCCCGGAGCCGAATTGGGCAAGTGCCGAGCTCCATCGCCGGGGGCTGAGCTGCAACTCCCCGCGTCTAGCACCCGCAGGATAAGGTTGCACCAGGAACGCCAATCACTCGGAGCTAGTGGCGGGATGGTGTGGTGAAATGCCTATTTAATCCGTCGAGGGGCAACCGGAAGGCCGCTTGCAACATTTCTCGTTGGGGCAAACTCCGGCTCGGTCGCTCACTCACAGCTTCAGCTCAGTCACTCCCAGCCAAGCAGCAAGCAAGCGAATGCTACCAGACCCCGATTGAAGGGTAAGGCTGCTGCATCAAGCCCTAGCCCCCCCCCCCTGCCATATAGGCAATCCGGTTCAACACGCGGTCTCTCAAGTGTTTTGCTGTCAAGGGAGAGAGAGTAGATCCAGATACCCAGTGCTGTGAAGCTACTAGTATAGAATCCTTGCATATCATCGGATTTGGTAGCTCTGCGGACTAGGAGGTCATCACAAGAGCAAAGACAGTCAATCTCGAGGTCATGTCTCAGTTCAAGGAAACCTTTTTCCACGCCTCGGGCCAGGCGTCGGGCATCTGGACGGGCAATCTCTGGGCGGGCCTGGTTGTGGTGTTTACGCTGGCTGTAAGTCAACAGAGCAGATGAGATGAGGGAGATTGTCAGGGGAAAACTTGCCCGTGCTAACATCGTGCAGATCCTGATCCGCCGGGTCATCGACATCACCTACAACCTCTACTTCCACCCGCTGGCGCATTTCCCGGGCCCCAAATTTGCCGCCTTCAGCAACGTGAGATATCCGGCCAGCGCTTTAGCGGATCATTAACCACAGCAAACTCTCCGCAGATTCCGTACAGCTACTGGTTTCTTGGAGGGCGCCAACCCTACAAGATCCTCGAGCTGCATCGGAGATACGGCAAGTCAAAGTCCCAAGCAGCCACTCACATTACTTACCCACCAGCCAGGCCCAAAGAATTGCTAACAGACGGGTTGGTTCAGGACCGGTAGTGCGGACGGCGCCAAATGAACTCTCATTCAACTCAGCACAGTCATGGAAGGACATCTACGGGTTCAGGCAGAACCACAAGACATTCATCAAGAGCGATTTTTATGACGGCGGCAGCTTCACCGGCCGCGGGGTGCATTCCATCGTGAGCGAGCGCGGTGTTGACGAGCACGCGCAAATGCGCCGCTACTTGTCGCATGCCTTCTCGGACCGGTCGCTCAGTGAGCAGGAAGAGCTGATCGCCAAGAGCATTGACAAGTTCGTGGGAAAGCTGGGCGCGGCGGGCGCCAAATCTTCGGGGTTTGACATTGGCAAGGGGTATGAAATGATGACTTTTGACATCATTGGTGATCTTGCGTTTGGCGAGACTTTTGGGGGGCTTGAAAAGGGTAGGTACTCCTTTCTCTTCTGTCTTGTTCGCGCAATGGCTGACTCCGGGCCAGACCAGCCCCATCCGTGGATTTCGATCGCAATGGGGGCATTGACGCAGGGAGCGCTTGCAGATGTTTTCAAGCGCTTCCCAATGCTGGGGAAGACACTCTCCGTCCTGATGTCGAGCCAGCTGAAGAAGCTGACAGAGGACACGAGGACCAACGAGGACATGGCGATAGACTTGGTAAATCGGTAGGTTTTTCAGGGGGCGCGATCATGATGATATGGACAAAAGCGACTGACACCGCCCGCAGGCGCATTGCACGCAAGACCGACAGAAAAGACTTCATGACGCGCATCCTCGAGCAGCGGGATCCAGACGAAGTGTCAGACCTGCAGCTCGCAGCGCACGCCTCCGACTTTGTTTTGGCGGGCAGCGAAACCACGGCTACTGCCATGGGCACCATCACATACTACCTTTTGCGCAACCCTGACATAATGGCCAGATTACAGCGCGAGATTCGCGCGGCCTTCAAGTCGTACGGCGAGATCTGCGACAAGGCAACGCTACCGTTGCCGTACTTGAAGGCGGTGATTCTGGAGGGGCTGAGGATGTATCCGCCGCTGCCGTTTGCGCTCCCGCGGGTTGTTCCCGACCCCGGAGACACGGTGGACGGGCATTACCTCCCCGGAGGCGTAAGCAATGCAATCGGAAAAGGGGCAAATCGCACAGAACGCATGCTGACATCGCCCTCAGACGATCGTTTCAACGAACCCAATCGCAGCGAGCCTCGACGCAGCAAATTTCAAGGACCCGATGGCGTTCAAGCCGGAGCGGTGGATGGGAGCCAACCAGGAGGATATCCTCGAGGCGAGCCAGCCGTTTTCACTCGGGCCGAGGGCATGCCTGGGCAGAAAGTCAGTACATACAACGAGTGCAGAACTCGCCGAACTAGCAATGAGCTGACTTTAAGGTGAAACAGTCTCGGCTGGATGGAGCTCCGAACCACGATTTCCAAGGTTCTCTGGATGTATGATCTGGAGCTGGCGGACCAGTCGCTGGACTGGCACCGTGACTCGAAAATGCACACGCTCTGGATGAAGCCTAAGCTCATGGTGAGAGTAACAAAGCGGGCGGGGGCGTAGGTATTAGGAAGGGCGGAGGATAAGACGCGGTTTCCCTAGAGTTGTGATAGTGTTACATGGCTGCGAAGCTGAGGATAGTGGCGTTCTCCATGGTGCCCAGAATGAGTAATCCCCGAGGAGGCTGTTTTGTATAAGTAGGGTAGGCAGCGCATCAAGGTGGAAGGCAATCCTCAGGTCCAAAGCAAGTGAAGTGAACGCTTGCATCACCCGACTGTGCTCCAGAGAGACCATGGCTTCCTTGACCATTGAAGAGAGCACCATCCCCCAGTTGGATGGCAAGACCGCCATTGTTACTGGTGAGAAATCCTCGGCCTGACTCGAGCTGGAACGAGTCATCTTAACCGAACTAACACAATATGGGGGAACTGCAGGCGGCGCATCAGGAATCGGTCTCGCAGCAGCTCGGCTGATGGCACGCAAAGGCGCAAAGGTGTACATCCTCGACCTGAACGAACCCACCGAGCCCGCACCTGAACTCCACTTCCGCAAAGTCAACGTAGCATCATGGGCTGAGCTGCGCGACGTGTTTGCAGAGGCCGGGCACGTCGACTATGCCTTTGCCAACGCCGGCGTCAGCGAAGAGACAAACTACTTCGCTGACACGTTCGATGCAGAGGGCAATCTGCAGGAACCGACCTACGCCGTGCTCGACGTCAACCTGCGCGGGGTGCTCAACTTTGTCAAGCTCGCGTGGAGCACCATGCGCAAGAATGGCACGGCGGGAAGCATCGTCATAACCACCAGCGCGACGGCATACGCGCCGGAGCAGTCCCTGCCTGTTTACGCAAGCGGCAAGATCGCGGTTCGTACTCTCTCAATCCCTTTCACCCAAGCTGACCCGCTGACCGGAACAAAAAAAAAACAGCTAGTAGGCCTAATCCGCGCCCTACGCTCCGTCATCATCCGCGACGGCATAACCATCAACGGCGTCGCGCCCGCCGCGACCATCACCAAGCTCCTCCCCGGCGAGCTCGCAGCGCCGATCATGGCCATGGGGCTGCCCGTCAGCAACGCCGATTTCGTGGGGCGCGCATTGGTGTACTCGGCGACGGCGCGGCAGGCAAAGCGGGTTGAAGTGTACGGCAAGGAGAAGGAGGCTGACGCGTTTGTGGAGGAGCGCTGGAATGGACGGGTCATCCTGACGCTGGGAGACAGCTACACGGAGCTGGAGGAGCCGATTTCTGAGCTCCGCCCGTTTTGGTTTGGGCGCGAGAATTTGAGGTTGACGCGTCTGCAGCAGGCGGCGACGGATTTTAGGCCGTTTCCGGTCCCTAACCCTGCGGAGTAGAGAGGGGTATGGTAGCGACGGGTGATGGACTGGCGTTGTTGTTTGGATGTTGCAAGTTGGGTAGTTTGTTGTTTATAGGAAAGTAAAGGGTTGGCAAGAGTCACAGTCCGGTGTTGATTCGGGTGCTTTGGTTGTTTAGTGAGCGGACCTCCATGAAGCGGATGGATCGATGGATGAAGACTAGGTAAGTACCTACTGCATACTCGGGCTGTTGATGACCCACTTCAAATTATAAGCTTCAGTGATGTTCAACGCTAACTTACAGGGCATTTGGCAGGGGTATGTGCTACAGCGGGTAAGTGTCACTGATAAGATTACAGTATGAAGATACCGTTTTGTTACTGTAAGTTACATAATCGATTGGAATTCCTCTGCAGTCTGCACTGAGCCCTGTAACCATGCTAAAAACATCAACTGCATCCACAAGCATCTCATAATCTCACCCATCTACAACCCACTCCTCCCTGATCACTCGCATCATATCATTCCCCCTAGGAACCAAACACACAGGCACATCCTCCGGCGGAATAAGCGTAACAGGCGAACCACCACTGACAAGCCTCATCGTCCGCTCAACTTCGGCCGCCGAAACCCCGTCATCAAGTCGCAGACGGTGATCCCTCAGCAGCCTTGCAAAAAACGCGACAAACTCCACCCGTGCAAAATGCCTGCCCAGACACGCCCGCGGACCTTCGTTGAACGTCATGAAGGTTCCCTTGATATGGCCCGGAATTGAAGCAGTGCCTGCTTTGATCTCGGTTTCCTGGGCTGCTGACACCGGCTGGGATGGATCAAACGTGTTGGGCTCGTTGACCAGCCATCGCCGGGGTTCAAAGATGTGAGGTGAAGGCCAGTTTTTTTCCGAGTAGTGGATGGCTGTGTTGTTTACGATGACACCGGTGTTGGCTGGGAGAGCTACGTTTCGTGTGGTGCCGGTGATGCTGTCGTGGACGAGTAGGTCTTGCGGTTCGACTGTTGTGCGGCCGATGGGGATGACGATGGGGAAGACGCGCATTACCTCGTACTGTCGATGTTATCAGCATGGTTGTCTATGTGAATGGAGAGATTTTTGAGAGCCACTCGCCATGAATGCGATCAGGTACCGAAACTTGGGCAGGTCTTCGGTGTACGACAGCTCCTCGCGACCGGCTTCCCGCGCCTCCTTGCGGATTCTATCCGCCTCTTCGATGATTTGATCCTGCACATCACTATACAGCGCTAACATGATGCAGCAAAACAGGATGGTGTTGGCTGTGGTGTCGTAGCCTGTTGGGAATGTCAGCCAGCTAATCGATCCAGCCCCCCGAATCTCTCTTTACTTACCAGCCAGCAGAAAAATAAACACATTGCCCTTAATCTCCTCATCGGTCAGGCTTGTCCTTCCTCCCGGGCCAGCTACAGCCTGCTTGGCACCCTCCTCACTCGACCTCAGCACTGCAGTCAGCAGATTTTCCCTCGCTGCACCCGACTCCGTCTTAACCCCGCGCTGCAAACCCGCCTTGGCCTCCGCAAGCAGCTCATTCATGTACTGCTCAAACTCAACATACGCCGTGTGCGCTATCTTCCAGGGCGAGTTGCGGAGCAGCCACTTGGGCATGAGCAGGATGTGCGGCAGATGCATGACGACGCCAAAGATGGCAGCGACCAGCGACAGGCTGTGGCCTTGCGGTACAGCCTTCGAGTCCTCCACCCAATCCGCCTGCCTCCCAAACCCAGCCAGGGACATGGTGTTGACGGTCAGCGTGTAAATGTTGTGCTTGAGCGAGCCAGCGCCGCTGCTCTTGGCCCACGACGCAGCCATCATGCCGGTCTGTCTCTCCGTCTCCTCCCACACAAGCTGCTGCACCGCTTCGCCGAAGGGTGGCAGCGTGATGCGCAGATGGAACCGCCACAGGTCGCCGTCTGTAGAGACAACGTTTGGACCGAAGGGTTCGAGCATTTCTGTATCTCGCTCAGCAGTTGCCCTTCAAGTTGGGCCTCGAAGAGGGACAGTGGTGGCGGCATACTCATCTTCTCTGGCGGCTTGACAAACGCTTTCCTTCGGGAAACGACATTCATCGCAGTCTTTGCATTACCGACGTAGCAGACCAGGCCTCCCGGGGAAACCACGAGGAACACCTCGCCAAACTCGGCATGAGCACGGCCTTTGTCCTCATAATGCCAGTCCTTGACCATGAAGCGCGCCCACCGCGGCCATCCCTGGCCCTTCTTTAGCAGGTGGTTACGGCACCACCATCTCAAGAGCGGGTCGGTGAGGTAAGCCCACCCTTCGAGCTCGTGGATGGGGGATATCGTGTAGGGCAGGCCCGTCGCTCTGGCTTTGGAGATGTTGCGTGCGAGTTTGGTCAAAGCAAGGACAGCTTGTGCAGTCAGTGCGATGGCGATGAGAAGCACGTATTGCACCATGGTGATGGTGAGCGTGGGGTTCGCGGCTTAGGGGAACGGTTGTTTGTTTGTTCCAGTTGCTGGCTGTCATTCAGATGCTGGCATGCGTACATTTCCTGTCTGTTCAACCCGTTCCTCACACCCGACATTGACGCTGTCCAGGCGTCATCGCCAGCAAGCCACAGGGACAGCGCCTTACGGCCGGCCATGTCTCGTTCAGTCTGCTCAGCCCTCGGAGCCTTGAACAGGTCCGCAAGCACAGAACGCCACTACCAAAGGCGCACAACGCTCTATTCCGGCCCGCAGTGGACGAAGCGCGTGCTAGCGTGAGTTCGGCCGCCGGCTGTCGGTCGCGACTGGATTTTGTCGAGCCACTCGCTGCACATCGGCATTTGCCTTTTAAGGAAGTCCTGCAAAAAGCATTTCGGGAGCGGCCCGCATCACACCGAATCCCGAACCACGCCTGCGGGCCGGGGGGAGAAAGGACCAGTCACGATGTCACGATAATCAAGCATCTCGACAGCTTTGCATTGGGCCGCCCTTGTTTGGTTGCGCTGCGATGCTAACGTTGCAGCCACAGCAATCCCCTGTCTCTCTTGTGCCGTTGCAGGATTGAGGGCGGCTATCCGTACTTGCGACTGATCTCCCCTCCCCTCATCCGAAACCCCGCTCTCTCTGAAGGCGTCTCTGCCGTCTCTGCAGCGTGGTGTGTTGGCTTGTCTCTGCTTTTGACTGAGGTTTCACAACGCCAACAGACATCTTCAATAACTGTGATTGCGCTGCTTGAACGTACAGTCTCTCAGGATCTGTTGAGCGCCTTGCAGGCCATACAGTGTTTTTGGCGTCACCATGGCACACCCTTCTCCTTCCGGCGGCGTTCACAGCGTCCAGGCGATTTACACAAACATCATTGAGACGAGAGGCCAGGTCGTCTGGGAGAACCTCAGCTATTTTCTCCAGCTGGATGTCAAGCAATGGACGTTTGCGTTGATCTCTCTGGTAAGCAGCAAAGTTCTGGTCACTTGGAAAACGCGAATGCTGAAGAAGTAGTTTACAGTGGCTCGCCTACGCGGTTGCAAAAGGCATTTACAACCTCTACTTCCACCCGCTCGCCGGGTTCCCAGGGCCGTTTTGGGCCCGCGCATCGCTGGTAAGCGGCAGACTTTAGGCCTGTGTTACCCCCCTTAGACGTCCCGGTTGTCGCTAACGAACCAACCCAAAGTTCTGGCGCTTCTGGCATACGATGCGCGGCCGTTCGCATCGTGTGATTGAGCAACAACACCGGAAATACGGTTAGTAGTGCAGCGTATCTCCCTGAACAAGCCATCAAAAAAGCTGAATGAGATTGTGCTGTGCAAAAGGCCCCGTCTTCCGCGTCTCCCCCAACGAACTGTCCTTTGCCTCGGTCGACTCGTGGAAAGCCATCTACGGCTTCCCGCCGCCGGGCCAACCGCAGCTGATCAAGGGCGAGTTCTACGACGTGTACGGCTCGGCGTACAAGACGGGATGCATCGGCTCGGAGCGGGATCCCAAGCTGCATGCGCAAAAGAAGAAGAATCTCACGGCCGGGTTTTCGACGAAAGCGCTTGCCCTGCAGGAGCCTATTGTTCAGAAATGCTGGGACCAGTTCGTCGCAAAGGTCGGACCGCTCAGCCGCCAGACTGAGCAGGGGATTAATATTGTCAAGTGGCTGGAGATGGTCACGTTTGATATTCTGGGGGAGATGGCTTTTGGTGAGGGGTTTGAGTGCGTCGAGAAGGGTGAGTATTCGTTGATTGTGTTGTATTGTATTGTACCTAAGTTTCAGGGGGTTGAGGCTGACTGACATTGGTTGTTATGGCAGAGAAACACCATTTTTGGATCGATCTTATTCTTGATCACCTGCTGGAGGTTACTCTGGTGGACAACCTCCGAAGATTCGGGTTTCTGGCGACTCTGGGCAGGATCGTGCTCCCGTCGCTCACTGTCAAGATGCGTGAGAAGCACTCTGGCTTCAGCAGGGCGAAAGTGCAGAAGTGAGTATCTGTTCTTGCGCAAGTTTGATGATGTGTGTGAAGGCTGACTGACATGTCCGGTTTAGGCGTCTCGAAGCAACCAACACGCGGCAGGACTTCCTCACCAATGTGGTCGGAAAGGTCAAGAGCGGCGAGGTGGACCAGGAGGAGCTGACGGCGCATGCCTCGACCTTCATGTAAGTCTGCCGGCTCCATCCTGACCTTGCTGTAGACCTGTTACCTGACATGATAGCAGCATCGCCGGCGGGGAAACGACAGCAACCTGCCTCGCAGCCGCCGTCTACTACCTCCTGAAGGAACCTCACACACTGGAAAAGCTCCAGAAAGAAATCCGCGGCGCCTACACCTCGTATGACCAGATCGACGCAGCCTCCGCACTGCAGCTGCCCTACCTCCAGGCCGTCCTCAACGAGGCCCTCCGCATCCATCCGCCCGGGTCGCAGGGGTTCCCGCGCGTCTCGCCGGGGGTGGTGATTGATGGGCATTACGTCCCGCCAGGGGTAAGAACACCTTCAAATACCTACCAATACCTACTCTAACGTCGTACACTTCATGCGGGCAGGTCGAAGTCTACACCAGCGCCTGGACCGTGACGCACGACCCGCGGTACTTCCACGACCCGGAGACGTTCAAGCCTGAGCGCTGGATCGATCCGGAGTGTACGGATGTTAAAGAGGCGAGCCAGCCGTTTTCGTTGGGGTATAGAGCCTGCATTGGGCGCAAGTACGTTCCAAATCACTACTTATCCTTTCCGAAACTTTGAGCTGATATGATTGTGTGTGACACGCTGCAGTTTTGCCTTTGTGGAGATGGTGTCGTGCATGGCCAAGATGGTGTTTGCCTACGACTGGGAGCTGGTCAACAAGGACTTGAACTGGGAGGCCGAGTCGCGGTGTCATGTTATGTGGTGGAAGGCGCCGGTTTATGTGAGGTTTTTTGAGAGGGAGGGGGTGGAGGTTAAGGTCTGAAGTTTGATGTTTGGTGTTGGAATTCCTGTCTCGTGAGATCAGTAGTGGTGGCCTCAGGAACGCGAGAATGCTTGATATCAAGAGTCGACCACGGCTTTACAATTTTGAGGACTCAACTACTTTCCTGGCTGTGAGGGCTCGACTAGGTATTTTCCTAGATTCTGAGGAGTGAATTGCGTTCCTGGGTATTGAGGACTCGATTACCTGACGCTTCTACTGGTCTCTCAGTAATTAGCTCATCTTACCCTTCGAGTCAGCTCTCTCTGTCGATCGGAGATGGGGCTGTTCAGGGCTTCAGGGCTTCAGCGCGTTCCGATGCCACTGTAGCACCAGGGACCAGCTGCGAAGCGAGGCAGCCAATGGCACGAAAATGCGGGCAGTTAGGGAGTAGTACGACAACAACGACAGGGGCAATGCTTTGCTGACGTCCCCGGGAAAGCCGTCACTTGGCGGTTCGTCATTCTCATAACCTAGAAGCCTAGAAGGAAAATAGAACTACTGTCATACACTCCATGTCCATAATGTCCCTAATTCCCTCCCCAACGGTGGCTCCGTTACCCGCAATTCCAGGTTCCAGTTTTGCTGTGTTCTTTCTAGCAGGTGTGTACCTAAGCTAGATCACCTGAATAGTGAGTGAGATGTTGGTTGCGCACACCGAAATCTTGTCCCAATCCGGCAACTACCGAGATGGAGCCTGAGACTGGCCCGGGAGTTTGCTCTGCCGCTCACCAAAACACCAGCGCCAGGTGGTCTACCCTGGTACTGGTGGAAAACCCTCAGTTGGCTGCGGTGGGAATACGAATAGCGTACATACACGTAGTGTATACTTCCCAGGGTAAGGCTGCTTTCCAGCTTGTCAGCTGCAGGTACTCGTTCCCGGAAAGACGGCCACTATGAGGTCAGGTAGTGTAAGTCACTGTAACTTCATGATGAACCACTTCAGGGCAGTGCGTGGCTCACCCCAGTAGGCCAAGCTTTGTCCAGGTTCCTTTCCAGAGGCATTTTTAGCAATCCGCCCGCTATTCAGGTAGCGAACGGCGTCATTTAGTGGATTGCGTTTGCTTGGTTCCTTGGCAGTGGGCATGACAGCATGACAGCATGACAGCGTTCGGTTCAGGGGCTTGGAGAAAGCTTACCCCTGGGCCCTGGCTGACCGAGCTGTACAGTACGCCGTACTCTACAGGGCCCCTGTGTGAATGGCCAAGAGCGGGTGCAATCTAAACCGCGTGGGCCTTGCAGCCTTGCTGCAGGTGCAGGACATAGACTGACAGTTCCCCCTATTGATGAAGCTGGGTTCAGGCAACTTCGGACGGGATGGCACGTTGTACAAGTACAAACATAGATGATTTGGATCATCTCATTCCCTCAATCGATCCTTCAGTCAGACCATACATAATCATGACTCTACTCTCAGCCACTGGCTTGTGACTTTTACGCTGCAAATAGCACGTCAGGTCAGTACTGGTGGTGTTGAACCCGGATCACTACCCAGGTACCTCTATACCCTACCTACCTTACCTACCTAGTTCTTCTCGAGTCATCCAATGGGACTCGGAGCCCGACCCTGAGGGTCCCAAGCCCTGGCAAAAAGCCACATGGACTATTCAGGGGTGGCCCGCATGCGCGTGCTAGCAATGCCCCTGGTCTGTGGCACGACACTATTGCTTCTAGAAGCCCAGTTAGGGATCAATGATGCCTGCGCCGCCAACTCTTCCCCATTCCCAAGCCGGAGGTTACTCGTTTGGAGTATCACTGAGTTCGGTCAGGTGTTTGGAGGATCGAGGCTAACCTCAGACACATGATGGAATGGGGAACGGCAAGCGAAATGCGAAATGGGGCAGGGCATGACGGGATGCTATGAGGGTGCTGTTAGAAGAGGACTCCAAGCCAGGCGGCTGTGATGAAGAAAAAAAGTATAAGAATGATGGTGGGATACGCGAGGCGAGGTTATTGGCAGTCGACCTGTCTGTATCCGCCAATCCAAGGCCTTTGAGAAGCACCTCACTTAGACTCTGAGCCCCTTGATACAGTCAACATGATCTTCCAATCTGGAGCCGCGTTGCTCCTGGGTCTCTTGGCCGTCCCAGCATCTGCTTTCCGTCCCACCTTCAACCACCTGCTTCGGGGAAGGGGCCAGGAGGTTCAGAACGCCGTTGCGGCTTGCCAGAGACTGTCTTCGACGTTCCCATCGGCGGTGTACTGGCCGAATACACAGGACTACATCGATGAGACCACAGGTACGCCCTTTACTCTACTTCCATACAATACCTATCTTAGGGTTATGCAGACTGCTCACAGCACGACAGCCATCTACTCAACATCATGTATCCTGTCCCCCAACTGCGTCTTTGAACCGTCCAGCGCAAACGACGTCAGCACGGCAGTCAAGATCCTCCGGCAGACCAAGTCCAAGTTTGCCGTGCGCGCCGGGGGCCACATGCCCGTGCCCGGCGCCCAATCCACCCAGCCCGGCGTGCTGATTGCCCTGTCCAAGCTCAATCAAAAGACATATGCCAACGCCAACAAGACCGTGGCTAGCATCGGTCCGGGTCAGACATGGTATATTCCCAGCCAGACACCACTTACTTGACTGGAGTCTGACTAACACTCCATCACTGCACAGGATCGAAGTCTACCAATGGGCCGCGACCTCCGGCCTCGCCGTGAACGGGGGCCGCTATCCCACCGTCGGCGTCGGCGGCGTCCTCACCGGCGGCGGAATCGGCTACTTCAGCAGCACCAAGGGCTGGGGTGTCGACACAGTCGTCGGATTCGAAATAGTCCTTGCCAACGGCCAGATTGTCAACGCTACCTCCTCCGGTCCCCACTCCGACCTCTTCTGGGCCGTCCGCGGCGGGCACAACAACTACGGCATTGTCACCCGCTTCGACCTCAAGACCTTCCCCGTCGGCCCGGCCTATATTGGTGGCGCCATGTGGGACGCCACCGGCGCCACGGGCCAGTCGGTGCAGGACCAGTTTTTTGGTGCGTTGACGGAGTATTTGAAGCCGGGAGGGGGCGTGGATGATCCGAATGTTGCGACTAGCGCGATTATTGCCTTGTCGCCGGCGAATTTGGACGCGGAGAATCACCCGCCGGTGGAGTTGATCAGTATCCAGATGGCGCCTGGTACCGATGCCAAGCCAAGGGCGTTTGAGAATTTTACCAAGATTGAGGGGCCTACCGTGCAGGAACTGCCGGGGAGCGTGGTGCCCAGTTGGACGTTGCTTCCGCAGGCTTTGGCGCAGTTTGGGGAGAGGGGGAAGAGGCATGTGTATTGGTCCGTGAGCTTCAAGCCGGATCCCAGGGCGGTGATGATTGCGAATAGGACCGTGACGGAGCTGGCGTTTGGCAGGATGAATAAGGTCCGTGATGCGGCGGTGGCGTTTACGTACCAGCCGGTGTCAAAGGATTGGTTGGAGGCGTCGAGGGCCGCGGGGGGGAATGTGCTGAATTTGGATCCGGCGGGGGGGACGTTTGTTGGTGAGTTTTGCCATTACCCCCAGGCCATCTTCCCTGAAACTTATTGCTTAGTGATGCTGACGGGTGGTCTAGCCGGCCTCCTCGCCATCACATGGACCAACTTCTCCGACGACGACACGGTCTACCGGTTCTGCAAGGAAGTCGGCGAGACGATTGAGCGCGAGACGCGCAAGCTGGGGCTCTACCACCCGTTTGTTTACCTCAACGACGCCCACCCCTGGCAGAAGCCGTTCCGCAGCTACGGTGGCAATGTGCTGCACAGGCTCAAGGCCATCCAGCACAAGTATGACCCGGATGGGTTTTTGAAGAGGCACCTGGCTCATGGGTTTGAGATTGAGTAGTTGTTCTTACATGGATGTAAGATCTGTTCCATGGTGGATAAGGGGTACTGGTACCTAGGGGCTGTTGTTGATAAAAGGGGGCGCTTTTTTTCTGTGGGGAGCAGATAGGGGGTAGAGAGGCGTTGGCGGTAATCTGACTTTAATTTACTCAATTCACAACCAGAACATTCTGTACCTGTCTTTACCCAATTCGCAGTCATGTCAAGCAATGTTGCTGAGCGTGTCAAGTTGACACCTTGGTCTGGTGTCATTGATCTGCCCCTGATCGACGTGCTACGAATAAGCTTACTTCTGGAAGCTTTTTTCCACGTGGGAGATGTGGGATTGACGTAGTTACATGCAGCCAAATCTCCAAAGTTCATGGCCAAAACAGGAAGGTGTCAGAGTCGTGGGCGGCCGTCCGCCGGCATTGACATGGTTCTGCCGGGTGTGACTCTAGAGTCTAGAAGATAATACCAGGCTTCTTATATCACATGTTGTCAGGAGGGTGGCATCTGTAACAGCAACATTCGTTTGAGTTGTATTACTTGACTGGACCAAAGGGTAAGGTACAATACATGTGACATATTGAGAAACACAACAGATTCCAGTCGAGCAAGCGAAGCAGAGTTCCAAACATCAGCACCGAGGCCAATACAAGTCTTGCATCTATCCAAACTCCCTGCACTCAGCACCACAGCACTTACCACCTCCCATACCTATCTAATGACAAACAAACTTCGCAAACCTCGCAAACTCCCCATCCCCCTCCAGCACCTCCATCTCCTCCCTCTTCAAACTCACCAGCACCTCAAACCCCCCACTCACCTGCATCGGCAGGACCACACACCGTCTACAAACCGCATCAAACTCCCTCCTTGGCGGCCTCAAATGATCCGGCCGTCCGCCATTCGCAAACAAGACCTCTCCAAAACTGACATCAAACGCACTCAACCCAACCCAGCTCGTGAAGCACGCCTCGGCGCCCTCAAACGTCGCAAACGGAAACCTCAGCGTCTCCCCATAATCCTCCAGCGCCAGGGCCAGGCCAAAGGCCTTTTGTAGCGTTTCACGGGTGATGGCGTCAACGGATTTGCGGATGGCGGTGGCGACCTGTGCGAGGGTGGTGCTTGGGGATACCAGGGTGTGTACGGGCAGGGAGGTGGTCGCGATGAAGACCATGGTGCCCATGTAACTCCAGGGTAGGTCTGCGGAAAACAGCGCGCGGCCGTCAAGCGTAGTGTCTAGCAGCGAGGTGGCGGAGGGGGCGTAGTCGGTTGCCCGTTCGTGAGGGGATGCGGCCTGCTCTCGCGCGCGCATGATGCATCGCCACAGGAGGGCCATTAGCGCGTCGTTGGCGGTGATCGGGGTCGTGGTGGGGTTGCTGGCGGATTCGGCTGTGGCTGCTGCACGCAGCGCAGCAAAGTTTGATGCGGAGACGTAGAAAATGGTGGTTTTCATCTCCGGCGGCGGGGCGGAGGGGGGTGCGGACAGGGCAAATTCCTTGGTCGCGGCCAACTCTTCCGGTGTGGCGGGCGGGAGCAAACCCAGCAGCCGCCAGAGCTCGGCCGGGGCGTTGCGGATCATGGCCTGCCTCTCGGTCGGGTCGGAGGGGAGAATGTTGCCGGGTTCGGCGCGCCAAAGTTTCTCCAGCAGACGGTAGTCGCAGGATTCTTGCGGGATGGACAGCGCAGAACCAGGGTTTTTGTCCCCCTGGATAGCGCGGGCGTGTTTCGCCCAGACTTTCATCAGCAGACTGCCGCTGGTGCCGTCAATGATGGAGTGGAAGATGCCAAATGCCAACAGAACACCACCCTCGACATAATTTGCCTGCGCGACCAGCCCCGGGGCACCCTCATTGTAAATATCCCAGGAGAAAGCATGCGGCGGGAACAAAACCGCCCCGTCCAACTGATCCTGCACGAGTCCCGCATCCAAAAGGTCGTCGTAATCAGGCCAGGTGGATGACAAGTCGTTGGCCACGACCTGCGGGATCCAGTCGGGCTGTTGGCGGGCTTCGAGCCGGCCGGTGCGGGGGTCGTCTGCGGTGGGTGCCAGCGCAAAGACGCGCCGGTGGAGGATGGGCAGTTCGTCGCAGGTTCGACGGAGGGATTCTTGGAGCAGGGCGTGCACGGCGGCAAAAGAGACGCCGGGGTTGAGGCGGAAGGTGAACATGAAGTTGGCGTAGAAGCGCGGCATGATGTTGTCCATGGGACTGAGCGGTATGCTGGTGATGACGGCCATTTTGCTGGTGTGGCTGGTGAGTGGTGACTGGGAAGAACGAAGTGTGGTGGATTGGAAGAGAGGATTGTTGTTCGTTGCTCTGTGATGCTCTTGTTCTCTTCGAATGCGATCATAAACAGGAATCACTGCATGAGTTATTCGCACTCTGAAGTTAGAGTACGGAGTGCAGCTATTGCCCAGTGACGACCGAGAGGACGATACAACGCTGGCTTCAAGTTCAGTCAAGAGGCAGTGGATGCATCTCCAGAACTGAACGCCACCAGGCTCTAGTCAGGCCTGTTCATCACCTTCGGCACGTTGCAGCAGCGTCTGACAGGGTCCTGTTCAGTGAGCCAGGGCTGCACAGCTGCTGAGCCTGCGGGGCTGCCCTGATGCCCCGCCGTTCGTGTAAGTGTTAGGGCTGTGATGGTATCCACCACGCAAACCAATAAGAGCGCGCCTATCCGTTCGGAGATTTCCCGATCGGGTAACTCGGCGGAACACCCCGAGTCAGCGCCGCGATGACCATTGGAGTCGCAAGGGATTACACACAGGCAGGACAGGCAAGCATGTGCTTTGCCGGGTTTATATTTGATAACTCAAGTCAGGGGTTCGACGTTGAAGTCTGCATTGGGTAGGCATTGGCATTGCCACGATTACCACTGCTGTGGGAGTTTTCGGATGTGGTTCATCTGGCGAGGATTCTGGGGGTTCATGTTACTTGTACGAGGACTGAGGAAGGAGCAACCGTCAAGTTCATGTGTCAAGTTCCT